>NC_133651.1:253260662-253563851 GCF_009905375.1 Apium graveolens | reverse complement strand
GCAGGTCGAGCGTGAACAAGAGGTGATTAAAGCATGGAAAACATCCAGGGATGTCCATGCTCAAATCACCAAAGTTCAAGGAATTGAGTCTTTCTGTGATGCAGCCTGGAAAAAGAACAAAGAGAAACTAGAATCAAATTTGGTAGATGGAGTGCTTACAGATGTAGACTCGACGGATGATGAGGATCATCCGTCGGATAACAAAAAGTGTTATCCGTCGAATGATGAAAATCCTCATCCGTCGGCTGTAAGCAAGCCTATCAGTAAAGCCAAACTTGTTAAGCTGAATGAGAAGTATGGGTCTGTTTCCAAGAACTTTGTTTCAGGAGAATCGAGTCAGGTTAAGAAAGGGAAAAAGGCTAATGTTGGTCACATGAATGTCAAACAGTTAAGTGACAGACTTGAAAAGATTGAGGTAAAAATAAAGACTAAAAAGAAAAACAATAGGAATGGTAAAGTAGGGATTAACAAACACAATAACTACACACCTGATAAATATGCTCCTAGAAAAATTTGTGTCAAGTATGGTAGTGTAAATCATTTGTCTGTTAATTGCAAATCTGCCCTGCCTACTTCCATGTCTGTACAACCTCAATTTCCTAACATGAATGTCATGCCTCCCATGCCTATGAATGCTATATCTGCACAAAATATGAATGCTCAGTTTGCTAACATGCCATTTGCACCTAATCCTTATTATGCTGCATTTAGTATGCCATAAATGTCATTTAGCATGCCATACTGGAATAACATGTTTACTAATAGCATGCCATTCCCTGTTAATAATAATATGCATGATAATTCTGTTGTAATGAATGGTTTCAAAGGCCAAACTCAAATGACCAAGGATGAATCTGATATCCCTAAGTCAAATGAGATAAAGCCTAAAAAACAGAAAAAGAAAGCTAATAAGGCAGGACCCAAGGAAACTTGGGTACCAAAATCAACTTGATTTGATTTTGATGTGTGTAGGGAAACAGAAAGAATCTTTGGTACTTGGATAGTGGTTGTTCAAGACACATAACTGGTGATTCTACCCTGCTCACAGAGTTTAAGGAGAGAGCTGGCCCAAGTATTACTTTTGGAGATGACAACAAGGGTTATACTGTGGATATGGCTTGATTTCAAAGGACAATGTCATCATTGAGGAGGTTGCCTTAGTGGATGGTCTCAAACACAACTTGTTGAGTATCATCCAGCTTTGTGATAAAGACAACTCAGTAACCTTCAACTCAGAAGCCCGTGTTGTGACTAATAAAAGATGCAACAAAGTGGTTCTCACTGGTGTGAGAAAAGAAAATGTGTACCTAGCTGATTTTAACTCATCTAATGCAGAATCTGTAACTTGTCTTCTCAGTAAAGCAAGTCAGGATGAAAGTTGGCTATGGCACAAGAAGCTATCCCATTTAAACTTCAAGACCATGAATGAGCTAGTAAAGAAAGAACTGGTTAGAGGCATTCCTCTAGTGGAGTTTTCTAAGGATGGACTGTGTGATGCCTGCCAAAAAGGGAAGCAGATTAAAGGATCATTCAGGAAGAAACTTGATACAACAATTGAAGAGCCTTTGCAACTGCTTCACATGGATTTGTTTGGACCAGTCAATGTGTTGTCTATCTCAAGGAAAAGATTTTGCCTAGTAATTGTAGATGATTTCTCAAAGTTCTCTTGGACATACTTCTTAAAGTCTAAAGATGAGGCTGGTGAAATCATCATCAATCACATAAGGCAAGTCAATAATCATCCTGATTTCAAAGTTAGAAGAATCAGGAGTGACAATTGAACTGAGTTCAAGAATTCTGTCATGAGAGCATTTTGTGAGGAAAATGGGATTCTGCATGAGTTTTAAGCAGCAAGGACTCCACAACAGAATGGAGTAGTGGAAAGGAAGAACATATCACTTATTGAAGCTGCAAGGACAATGCTTGAAGAATCTAAACTGCCAACATATTTCTGGGCTGAAGCTGCAAATACTGCATGCTACACTCAGAATATTTTTCTGGTTAATCAAGCAAGATGCATGACTCCCTATCAATTGTTCAAGAACAAGAAACTAACTCTAAATTTTCTTCATGTCTTTGGCTGCAAGTGCTACATTCTGAGAAATCAAACTGATCAAAATGGAAAGTTTGATGCTAAAGCAGATGAAGGAATTTTTGTTGGATATGCTGTTGGTAAAGCATATAGAGTCTACAATCTAAGAACCAACATTGTTATGGAATCAATACATGTTGTGTTTGATGATAAAAATATTGAAGGACTGAAAGATGGAGATTACCATGAGAGCCTCAAATTCGACAATGTAGAGATGGTTAGTGATGACAGTGATGATGAAAGTGATCAAGAAACAGTGTCTAAGGATAGTGCAGATAAATGTACTACCAATGAAGCACAAAACTCAACATCTGTCGAGTTGCACAATGCTTCATCCGTCGGAAGGCAATCTGTATTATCCGTCGAAAGACAACCAGCTTCATCCGTCGGTACTCAAAATTCACCATCCGTCGGGTTATCAAAAGGAGCAGGAAGTCAAGATAGATCACCTATAAAAAGTTCCCCTTTATCAAATCAAAGATCCACAAACTCAGGGGGAGTTTCTAATAATCAAAACTCAATCACACATCAAGACAATAATGAGGTTTCTTCATCTAGAACTAATCTACCTTAACAAAGGAAATGGACAAAAGATCACCCCTTTGAGCTTATCATCGGTGATGTTTCTTCTAGAGTTCAAACAAGAAGAGCAACTCAGGAAGAATGTCTATACAACAGCTTTCTTTCCAAGGAAGAACCTGTTAGGTCATACACACTGTAGAGGGGGGGGGGGGTTGAATACAGTGTATAGCACAATCAAATCGAATTCAAAGAACACAAGTAACAGAAAACAAACTTTATTAAACTCTGTTACAATGTAGAACTGTCCTCTCTCAGTGATGAACAAAATATCACGAGAGCTGCTAGGGTTACAATGAATATTATTCTCGATAATGATAACACTTATAGTGTAAACCCTATGTCTGTGTTTATATACTATACAATTACAAGATATTCGTTAATTGATAAGAAATATAATTCTGCTTCCTAAAATATATCAATCAGATATCTTTTCTTCCAAGTATTCTATTCTTCATAGAATTCCTTCTTCATGCATATCTCTTCTTGCGTTTGTCTTGATCTTCTTTCCTTTCAATCAGCCGCCTTCCTTATCTGAAAGTCTCCTTAAGTCCTGATATTATCTCCTGATAAATATCTCCTGATAACTTAAGTTCTGACAACCTAAGTTCTGACTTCAGTGTAAGTGCTGATTTCTAGTTAAGTACTAATTTGTCCTGTTTAAGTAAGAGCTGAAAACTAAACACAAATCATATTAGACATGACATTATCAAATATATCTAACAATCTCCCCCAACTTGTAAATTAGCATAATATACAAGTTTAACAGATATTTGATGATGTCAAAAACATTAAGTACAAATGCATGAGAATTTGACTAGATAACTATAACTTACAGCCCTTAAAGCTTTACCAACTTTAACTTCTGATAACAACTTTAGTCTGTATATACATCAGAATTTGAGCAGTTGTAGATCTTGACTTGGCTTCAATTACTGACCTCTTTGATGTCAGGAGTTGTTCTGAGATAGTTCTTTAACAAACATCTCTCCGCATATTTGAGTTCATTAATCATTCTCCTTTTAGCATTCTTCAATTCAACTGTATCTTCACCAATTTGAAAGATAGCAGCCCTGAGATCATTTATTTTAGCTTTCCTTATCTCCTGATCCAGTCTGATCAAATATGCCTTGTCAGACTCAAGATTGAATTCTACAGCCTTATAACCCAGAAAGGTAGTTATAATCTTAGCAGAGTTAGGCTTCATCTCGACAATATCACCCTTGTGATCTCTGTACTTAGGATAATATGTAATAACCCCAATTTTTGGAATTTTTGAAACACCGATGAATAGTAACTTTTTGCTGATGATGCTGATTACGGAAAATTATCAGACCACGCTATATAGGAGTAATATTATGGAAATTCTAAGATCGTATTAGTATTCCATAAAGTAAATGAGTGTATGTAAAGATCGTCAGAATCAAAATTCGAACAGTTTGATTTTTCCCGAAAATCCACCAGATACCGAAAGAATTGAGTATAAGGTAACATGATTAAAATGATTTAAATTCAAGGATTATAAGAGAGGATCATAAAAGGAATATAAAATATTGAGAAAGGTTTAGGGGAACCCAAGTAATAAGATCCTGGATATGATCCCTCATACGACGAACGAGAACGAAAGTTAAGCGAACCGTATAACAGATAAGCGGTCATTAGCCAAGTAATTAAGGGTTAATCAAAGAGGTTAGTGGGTGATGATGTCATCACACCACAAAGGGAAGACAAGTGTAAAAAGATGACACAAGCTTGATGACATAAGCATGACAAAGGGATTTTGTTTTGTTGGTTGATTTTGGACCATGCAAAATTAACCATGGTAAAAAACTTAAATCATTTGCTAAGACAAAAAGAGAAGCAACCAAGCATTATTTCATAAAACAAAAAGAAGGAGAGTTGACTTTTGCTTCCAAGAACAAAGCTCTCGGCCAAAACAAACCCAGCAACTTCAAACTACCATATCTCCTTCAATACTCACTCAAATGCTGTATTCTATAGCTCGTTGGAAAGGTATTGAGATGGCCTACAACTCTTGTTCACAAGTCTCGTCCAAATAATCATGGTAAGATCCTCATTTTTAC
This sequence comes from Apium graveolens, assembly GCF_009905375.1. NCBI lineage: Eukaryota > Viridiplantae > Streptophyta > Magnoliopsida > Apiales > Apiaceae > Apium > Apium graveolens. Next base: position 253,559,096 of record NC_133651.1, on the reverse strand, counting down.
AGTTCTTTCAATCGGACTTGTAGAAACTTCAAAGCCTAACTTTGTGTTCTTGATTTCTTTGGAAAGATCAAGCTTGTAGGAGGTTCCCTAAGGCTTCCTAGAAACTTAACACCTCCCAAGGAAGGTATAAAATTCAAACCCTAGCCTTAAATTTGATTATTAGTAAGTTTGATGGTTGGTTTTCTAAATGAGAAGCATGATCTTTGATTATTAGTAGTTTGATTTAAATTTGGAGTGATTTGGTGAATGAATCTTGTTATAGTTAATAGAACTTGATCGTGGTTGGTTGAGATGAAGAATCTGGAGAATAAGGACTGGTATAGTATTATTTAGTTGAGGTTTTGATGTGTTAATAATTGTGGGTTGTTTGGTGAGGTTTTGGTGTAGTGAGAAACTTGGAAAACTCGTAAACATAGCCGTCGTAATGCCCGTTTTCCTTAGACGGTTGTACATGAATCTCAGACCAGATAACTCACTGACCAATCTCAACAGCTTTTAAGAACTGAAGCAAAGATTGGTAACGACCCTATGTTGGCGTTGCCGGATGGAAAAAGAGATTTTGTGATGTGTAGTGACACTTCACATAAGAAATCAGGGTGCTTCTTATACAACACAGCAAGGTAATCGCATACGCGTCAAGACAATTAAGGGAATATAAAATTCGATATCCCCACCCATGATCTTGAGCTCACGTAAATAGTTTTGCCCTAAATATTGGAGGCACTACTTGTATGGAGAGAAGTGCGAGATTTACACAAACCATAAGAGCTCAAGTATATTTCCACACAGAAAAAGCTCAACATGCGCTAGAGGAGGTGGTTAGAGCTAATCAAGGATTACGAGTATGAGATTCTTTATCATCCAGGGAAAGCCAATATGGTGGCTAACGCCCTTAGTAGAAAGGAGAGACTCAATATGATAATGTCTTCGGGAGAGTTGATAAAAGATTTTGAGAAAATGGAAATAGAAGTGAAGGTAACCGGAGCCGGTACCGAAAAGCTGTTGAGATTTGCAATGCAGCCCGAATTACTGGAAAATATCGTATGGTGCCAAGAAAAAGTGATGAATCAAGGCAGAAAGCCAATGACTGGAGAAGAGATTAATATTGAGAAAGATGATAAGGGAATAATGAGGTATTCCTACAGAATTTGGGTTCCAAACGTTCAAGAGCTTAAATATGAGATCTTAGATGAAAGCCATAGTTTGAGGAATAAGTTTTAGGGCAAACCCTGAGTTTGATAGTCAGGGAGGTTGCAATCAAGATAGAAGGAATCCATAACATAATAAAGTGGAAAACAAGGATTTTAACGTATTAGATAACCCCGATTATGGGAGAAGGATGAAACATTTCATACTGAGAAAATAGAAGTTGAGCAAGTTAGGGAGAACCAGGACGGTACTCCAATGGGGCAATTCATGGACCTGCCTAAACAAAAAAAAATACTTTTATTCCCAAACACCACCCTGAGGAAACAATACGGTGGGAAATTCTTTCAGGACCTTTAAGTCACTAAGCTCTCAGAGTTCCAAGGAACAAGTTGACCGAGTCACGGCAAGAGCCTGGCTAAAGGAAATAGAGGAATCACTTGAGATTCTAAATGATTGACGAAGTGCAAATGACTGTTTTTCCACTTACCTTCCTAAGAGAGATGCCACCCGCTGGTGAAAGGCCAAGAAAGGCACGGAGCCAGAGGTTATAATAAACTGATTAAAGTTCAGTTAATTGTTTTCGGGAAAGTACTTCCCAAGGTTATGGAGGTAGTGTAAAAGCTTTAGAGCCAGAACAAAGGCGGACGAGTATGATGAATTATGAATCTAAGTTGTAAAAGTTGTCAAGATTCGTTCTGAGGACACGAATCCAGAATGACGGGATGTTTGAAATCAATGCTTATGTTGTGTTGGTTCATGTAATGATTGTAATAGAAACAAAAATAAAAGACTGAAAAGGGAAGGAGTATAAAGGGATATAAAGGAAATAGAGTTGAGAAGTGATAAGGGAGTTAGGTATGGGAAACCCTAAGAAACCCTTGCAATAAATATAGAGAAGTGTGGCATCATCAGTGCGATGGTGACTGATCATGAGATAAATTCAAGGTTTGAAGGTGTAAGCGATACATATAGTTAATCCCTTTGAAGTTGAGAGTATTCGATGAAACTTTGAGATAGATCGGTGGATTAATAAGGAAACACGGATGGACTGAGGAGACATGAAAGCAAGAAATTAGGAAATTGGATGAAGGAAGTGACCTTCAAGAATGTGAAGTGTATGTAAGACATGTGACTTGATACCTAGAAAAGGAGACGTCAGGTATAAAAGATGTCCCAATAATGAGGTGGCTGTTGAGATAAATAACAGAAGTAAATGAGGATTTAGTAAAAAGAAGTTCACGTTGAACACGACCAATATCTTACAGAACATCCCTGTTATCATTACCAAATCAGGCAAGAAAAGTGGATAACCGTTGTTATCTTTTGGAGGCCATATGGATTGACCTCATTTTGGATAAGGATATTATTATAAAATTAGGCATAGACTATCGAGGTGAGAATGATTGAATAAGATAATCTATCAAGGATATATGACTTGATTTATCCATGGAAGAGTGTAAGTATCTTTTAAAGGTGGAATTAAGGATAAAACTTGAGATGAACCCTAGGGGAATGTATAAATATTGGCATTTTACCCTTAATATGGACATTATGAGTTTGGGTAGTACGGAATGAAGGATTTAAGGATAACCTTAGAGGTTTTACAAGGAGAAAGGTAGTATTCAAAGTTCTCAAGCATAGAAATTTTGATAAAGGAAATATGACGTAATTATAATAATGCCAGGTGGGGCACGTGTTGAACCATAAGAAAGTATAGATCGATCCAATGAGGGTCGAGATTGGTGAAAACAAGAAGGACCCAAGATAAGAGACGTCCTAAGTATGATCGAGAGTCAGTCGTGATAATGTTAGCCTCTAAAGACCGAGGCAATAATTTATGGAAAAATGGTGATTTTTTTTCTCACCAAAGTTTAAGGAAGAGCATTTTCACACAAGCATTGATTGGGAATGAGGTAGAAAATTTAGTTGGAGATCGTTCAAAAGACATTGATTATAAGGAACTATTACTATCAGGAAAGGCCAATGAGGTGGCCGACACTCTAACTGTAAAAGAGAAATTATAGGCGCTCGTGCCAGAGGAATACAATAATGATGGTTTAAACCGTGAAGGTGGTATTATGGTGTGAAAGATTGACATTTCTTTTGATGATTGTGCGATACTCAACCATAATAGCAGTCTGGTAAAGATTTAATTCATGTTATCGCTATGAGCGGGCTAGCTATCTTAAAAAGTACTATCTTGAGATAAGCCAAGACCATGTTACGAGAGGACTAAATGAACCTTTGAGCTTCATGTTTCCTAATAAAGACATATGGTTAAGAATGGTATTAACCTGCTATCGTTGCTTCGATTAAAACTCTTCTGCAATTTTGAAAGGCATATGTCATAGCCTATTTATTTATTCGAGGATTTAACTCAACTCAAATAAGAATGTAACAAGTAAATAGTGGTTCTATCGTCATAGAGATCTCTCAAAGTAACATATGTCAAAGGATTAAGTAACATTGTTCATCTACAATCTATAGGACTTAATTCACCGAAAGAAGCTCAAGAAATTGATCAAGCCTCAGTGATATAAATCAAGATTGTGGATTTAATCAAGTGATAGAGATCTCGTCAGGGTATCAATTAATTACAAGGATTTAGACTGAAGAAAATCAAGAGTATCAAAGTCAAGGCATGAAGAAACGTCACGGAAGTTAGTCACTCATGAACCAGACAGTACATCGAGTGTCAACATTGAAGTGATGGAATTGATTCGTAATTGACAGTGATTTTCAGAAGAATGGTTGCTGCTCAAGATTGGTATTAATTCTCTATTAATTAATTAAGTCATATAATTTAATTAAGAGAATAAATTAAATCTGCAAAGATTAATTTATTGATTAATTGAATTAATTGATTAATTAATTTAGAATTATTATTTGATTAAAATCTGTTTAATTCAGCAAGACAATCTTTTGTACTAATATGACAATCGGTATGACAATCAATAGTCATTCCGAAAGTCTTGCTAGTTCATTCTGATTGTCTTGCTAGTTCTAAGGATAGTCCTACCGAAAGTCTTGCTGAGGTAATTGGATTGTCATGCCAGCTCTTTTCTCTCGGGTTGATTGATAAAAAGAAGCAGAAGCAGATCATTTCAAAAGCAGAGCATTGAATATCATACAGAAGAACAAAGAACAAAAAAAAGAAAACCTGCAGAGAACTTATTGCAAATTCACAGATCATTTATTTCTAGTATTTATTGTTAAATCCAATCCACTAGAAATACCTTTCTTATTCTTGTGTAACTATCTAGTGGATCGAAATCCCTAGAACTTAATCTCAAATCGCTTTTAGCATTTGATCTTTTTATTGCAAAAATATAAAAAGTTCATGTCGAATTTATTCTAGATTTGTAATAATTGATTTGAGATTAATCCCTTGTAAACGATACCGTTGTTGTAACACCTTTCAAGTTTAATAATAATTTTATTTAACTTGAATTTTGTTTCACTTTTTTATTCCGCATTTTATTCGATTAAACGGTATTGTTTGTATTCAACCCCCTTCTACAAACATATTGAGACCTAACAAATTTTATCTGCTTAATGTCATGTATGTACGTCAGGATCTGGAATGTTCTTCATGAATCATGAATGGTGATTATGTTACCTCCTTAGAAGAATTCTATACGACATGTATAGAATCCGTATAGTTAGCTATTAAGATTTCATGGAAAACGAATGACGACAGTAGGTCAGCGGTGGACCATAGTAATGCATCAATGATTCTGCGAGTAATGAGCCGATTACAACCGTGAGCGTTGTATTGGAATGGATGTTGGGATTGAGTACAACTAATCGGGTCGTGGTGATGTATAAGTTATTAATGATAGACCGACTAAGCCGAACATTTACCTATGATATATTTATTACTTCTCATCGATAAAGAGTAGTATTACCCATACGAAGAAAGTTGTGGTATAGAAATGGATTCTAGTAACGATGAGGTCTATAATGAAATCCTAAATTCGATTTTCGTTGTCGAGGGAGTTTCAAGGGTGATTGTGTATAAGCTAGAGCAAGAGCATGGGTCCATAGAATGATGGACGGAATAGCAAAAATATTTAGGCATGTAAAATACGATGCTATAATACTTGATGTTGATATATATACGTATATGTTTTGTTCTCCTATGACAAACCTCTATAGTTCAGAGGTAGATTCCAAGCCAGATATTTTGTGGCAGTATATTTTTTTATATATACGATTCTCTTCAATTCGTTCTTTTCTCTCCTTTTCATTTCATAAGCTGAGAAGAACAACCCTTCCAGAAGGGGAGGTATTGCTGAATGACTATCTATCTGTGTGATAGAAGCCTAGTAGGATACCATCTATTGTTTAATTGCTTGTCAAGTACCAAAGGCTGACCACCTTCTGTACTAACTATCTGATGTAACAAGTGTTCATGATCATAGTGATCTCTCAATAAATTCTTTTACTTCTATATGAAGGACCAAGCTTTCAAAAATGGAGGCAGCTAGAGATGAAGTGGTACCAGTGTGGTGGTATTCTGATTCTAACGCGTTCGTGATACTAAGATTGACGCGATTATTAAAAGGTTATAGAACGCTAACGAGTAAAAGTGTAATAAGTATAAAATTTGGTACGGAAATAGTAACGCTTACGAACAAGAAAAGGAGTATTGAGAAGCAAAAGTTATAGTGCTAGAAGCTATGATGAGAGTCTGTGCAATAGACTTGAAAGAATTTGGAATGATCATTTATCGCAGATTGAGTTTTCTTACGACGATTGATGACATGAAAGTGTCAGAATGTCGCCTTACGAGGCTCTGTACAAAAAAAAACTGCTGATCTCCCTTGTATCATAATGAAGTTGGAGAGCGCAAGATGCTCAGACCCGAAGTGGTCCAAAGGACCAAAGACATAGTGGATTTAATCAGAGGACGGCTTGTAGCAACCTCGGGATGGACATAAGAAGCATGCTGATTTAACTCAAAATGACAAAGAGTATGAAATAGGGGACCTAGTGTTGTTAAAGGTATCCCCCTGGAAACCCTTGGAAAGGATTGATGAGGTTCGGAAAGAAAGGAAAGCTAAGTCCATGATTTGTTGGACCCTTGGATATATTATGATGTATTGGGAAGTTATCAAATGAACTAGCCCTACCCCCGAACCTGCAGCAAGTTCATAACGTGTTCCACGTATCAATATTAAGGAAGCATAATCCGAATGTCGGACGTATAGGAGAATACGAGCGCATGGACATGTAACCAGACTTGACCTATATGTAGCAACCAGTAAGGGTTATGGATTGAAAGGAGCAAGTGCTTAGGAACAGGGTTATCAGACTAGTCAGAGTTTTGTGGTAAAACCACAATATGGAAAAAAAATTGACTTGAGAGTTAGAAAGCGCAATGCTAGAAAAGCATCCCCAACTGTTTTCTATCTGATTCCGGGACGGAATCCTTTTAAGGAGGGGAGACTGTAATAACCCCAATTTTTGGAATTTTTGAAACACTGATGAGTAGTAACTTTTTGCTAATGATGCTGATTAAGGAAAATTATCAGACCACGCTATATAGGAGTACTGTTATGGAAATTCTAAGATCTTATTAGTATTCCATAAAGTAAATGAGTGTATATAAAGATCGTCAGAATCAAAATTCGAACAGTTTGATTTTTCCCGAAAATCCACCAGATACCGAAAGAATTGAGTATAAGGTAACATGATTAAAAGGATTTAAATTCAAGGATTACAAGAGAGGATCATAAAAGGAATATAAAATATTGAGAAATGTTTAGGGGAACTGAAAGGCATATGTCATAGCCTATTTGTTTATTCGATGATTTAACTCAACTCAAATAAGAATGTAATAAGTAAATAATGGATCTATCGTCAGAGAGATCTCACAGAGTAACATATGTCAAAGGATTAAGAAGCATTGTTCATCTACAGACTTGATGACTTAATTCACTGGAAGAAGCTCAAGCAATTGATCAAGCCTCAGTGATATAAATCAAGATTGTGGATTTAATCAAGTGACAGAGATCTCGTCAGGGTATCAATTAATTAAAAGGATTTAGTCTGAAGAAAATCAAGAGTATCAAGGTCAAGGCATGAAGAAACGTCATGGAAGTTAGTCACTCATGAACCAGACAGTACATCGAGTGTCAACAGTGAAGTGGTGGAATTGATTCATATATTTCAGTGATTTTCAGAAGATATACAAAAGAATGGATGCTGCTCAAGATTAATATTAATTCTCTATTAATTAATTAAGTCATATAATTTAATTAAGAAAATAAATTATATCTTCAAAAATTAATTTATTTGATTAATTGAATTAATTGATTAAATTAATTCTGAATTAATATTAAGAAGTTTCAGAATTTAAATTGGTTTAATAATCTGTTTTAATTCAACAAGACAACTGATTGTATTAGTATGACAATCCGTATGACAATCAATAGTCATACCGAAAGTCATGCTAGTTCAAAAGGATTGTCTTACCAGAATTATTATAGGATTTAAATCTATTTATTTTCAGCAAAAACAATCTGATTGTTCTACCGAAATTCTTGCTAGTTCATTCTGATTTTCTTGCTAGCTCTAAAGATAGTTCTACCGATTGTCTTGCTGAGCCAAGGGATTGTCATTGCAGTTCATTTCCATTCGGCTGTTTTGATAAAAGAAGCAGAAAACATTCATTCTATAAAAAACATACAGAACACACAAGTCAAGAACACAGCAGAAACAAAAGCAAATCATTTCATTTTTCATCTGCTTTATTCAAGATCAAAATTCTAGATTGTAAAGTTAAATCCAAACCACTAGAATTATTTATCTTGTTCTTGTGTAACAATCTAGCGGATCAAAATCCCTAGAACTTAATCTCAAATCGCTTATAGCATTTGATCGTTTTTATTGTAAAAATAGAAAAAGTTCATGTTGAATTTATTATAGATTTGTGATAATTGATTTGAGATTAATCCCTTGTAAACGATACCGTTGTTGTAACACCTTTCAAGTTTAATAATAATTTTATTTAACTTGAATTTTGTTTCACTTTTTTATTCCGCATTTTATTCGATTAAACGGTATTGTTTGTATTCAACCCCCCTTCTACAAACATATTGAGACCTAACAATTGGTATCAGAGCCTTCTGATTAACGTACAAATCAAGATCCTAGACTTTTGTGTTTCTTTCACTCCTTGAATTTTTTATTCACTCAAAAATTCATAATGACCACACAAAAAGTTGGAACCGTTAAAATTCCACTATTCGATAAAGAAAATTATGTTATGTGGAAGAAGAAGATGCTATTGTTTTTACAAGTTGCAAATTCCAAATACCTGGAAGTGTTAAAGAAGGGTCCTAAAATTCCGATGGTTATTGAACCAGAGGTAATAGAAAATGATGTGGTGATTACCAAAGCAAGAACTTATGTGAAAGATCCTGAGGATTTTTCTCCTGCTGAAAAAGAAGAAGCCTCCCTGGATGCTAGCCTTCAATTAATTTTAGTAGATTCCCTTGATCCCTTGATGAATAGACATGTGACGAATTGTAAAGATTCCAAACATATCTGGGAAACTATTGAGGTTATTAATGAAGGCACAGAGGAAGTTAGGGAGAACAAGTTAGAAATCCTAACCTCTGAGTATGAATACTTTAAATCCAATCCAGGAGAAGGAATCACTGAAGTGTTTGAGAGGTACAATGCATTGATCAACAACCTGAACATTAATGGTAAATACTATTCCATCAGGGAGGTCAACAAAAAGTTCCTTTTAACACTGCCAACTCATCTCGAACATAGAATCACTGCCATAAGAGAAGCAAGAGATCTGAGTGAGATTTCTTTGGAAAGGCTCTATGGTGTGTTAAAGACTTATGAGTGGGAGCAGATTCAGCAGAAGGAAGTTTACGGGAAAGGAAGAGTGGTCAGCATGTCTACTGCTCTAGTAGCTGAAGATCAACAACATCAACAATCTCAACAGTCAGAAAGAATGGTACAGTCTTCCAAGGTTGAAGAAAATGTGATAGTAGCAGAATTTGATCCTCCTACTACAAATGAATCAGGAGATGATTTTTATTCCTTGGAAGAACTGGAGCAATTGGAGGATGAGTCAATGGCCCTGATTTTCAAGAGATTCTCAAATGTCAGATACAAAAGGAATCCCAAGTTCAAGTACAAGTCCAACTACAACAGATTCCAGAAAGGTGGATCTTCATCCTCTAACACCAGCAGTGGTGGGTATAAAACAGGGATGGTTGATCGAAGCACCATTCAATGCTTCAACTGCAATGAGTTGGGACACTTTGCCACAGAATGCAGGAAGCCAAAACAAGTTAGGAAGAACTCTTACGATTCTAATCAGAAGAGTAAATCTGAAAGGGCTTACCTGGCAAAGGGAAGAAGCTGGGATGATACTGACAGTGAAGATGAAGAAGTTGGGAATCTTGCTCTCATGGCTAGTGATGCAAACACCTCATCGTCAAGAAAAGAGGTAAAATTTACTGATGCTGAATTAGTTGATCATCTAGGAGGTTCCTTAGATTGTGCTCGTCGTGATAATGAATTGTTAAATCAACAAATCAAAGACCATGAGAAAGAGGTCAATGAATTAAGACTTGTGCACATTAATCAAGATAAATTAAAAGAACAAGTATCTTTTCTAGAGAATAGAGTTGACTGTTATAGACAACTTGAAACTATTCTCAAAGACAAGATCACCAGTTTTGAGGCTAAGGTTAAAGCTTACTTTAATTCTTGTTCGAAGTCCAAAGAGTTTTACAATAAGCAAGCTGTTAATCAAACATCTGGAATAGGTTATGATTATAATGCTGCTATTGGAAAATTAGGCATAAACTCCCCTCCTCATGTCTGTGCTAAAGGCAGGGAAGTACCACATGTGCTTAAGGGTGTTGATGAACCCCTCTATAAAGAATCAATTGCTGAACCATTTGATGAGACCTCATTTATTATTCAAGAAGAAATCCGTGCTGAAGATAATGCTAATGAGAAAGCTGTCTCCAAGTCAAGTGTGTCAAAAGTTCCAGTCAAGGTTGTGAAAGCAACTAAGACTAACTCAGACACACATGAGTTGGATAACACAAATGCCATGTCTACCATGCATAAGTTGCCTATTGTTAATCCCTCTTATAAAGCATGTGGTGTTCCTGATTGTATGTCTTGTGCTTTTAATCTGATGTATGCTTATTTTAATGGTAAGCATGTTTCTAATGATAAGACTACTCCTCGTCAGCATGTGAATAATAGAAAGCATGATAGGTCTAAGACTGCTAGTCCTCCTAAAGCTAGAAAGGAGACATTTGTGCCTAAGCCTAAACAGAAATTTGTCAAGGCTATTCACAAGGTCAAATGTCCAGTCATTGAGAAAGTTGAGAATATTAAAATTAAGAATGTTGTTTTGCCTGATAAAGGCCAATTTTACAAGTATGCCGGACCCAGCCAAGCTTGGGTTCCGAAGAAGGTCTAATCCATTTGTATTGCAGGGCATTAAACAGATACAACCGGTAGTGTGGATTCTTGACAGCGGATTGTCAAGACATATGACCGGAGATAGAGCCCTGCTATCAAATGTGGTTGAGAAAGCTGGCCCAGTGGTTACCTTTGGAGATAACAACAAAGGTTTAACGGAGGGATATGGCTGTTTGCTAGCTGGAAATGTTATCATTGAAAATGTGTATGTTGTGCAAGGACTTGAACACAATCTGCTTAGCATTAGTCAGTTCTGTGACAACGGCTACAATGTTTTATTCGACAAGCTGAAGTGTCAGATTCTGCACAAGAAAAGTGAAAAACCCTCTTTGATGGGAATCCGGAAAGGAAATCTGTTCGTAGCTGACATGAACTCTGGAAGCAATCCTGAAGTCAATTGTTTCTATGCAAAGGCATCGTCAGATGAGAGTTGGTTATGGCACAAGAGACTTTCTCATCTCAATTTCAAAACAATGAATTCTCTTGTCAAAAGAGAATTGGTCAGAGGTCTGCCTCAGCTGGAATTCTCCCCAGAAGGACTATGTGAGGCTTGCCAGAAAGGAAAGTCAAAGAAAGCAAGTCACAGAGGCACTGACACATCTTCCATAACTGGTGTTCTGCAATTATTGCACATGGATTTATTTGGACTAGTTAATGTCCTTTCGATGTCAAAGAAGTGTTACTGTCTTATGATAGTTGATGATTATTCCAAGTATACATGGGTTTTATTTCTTCACTCTAAGGATGAAACACCACAAGTTGTGATTGATCATATCAAGATGATTGAGTTAAATTCTAATGTCCCTGTTAGAGCAATAAGGTCAGATAATGGAACAGAGTTCAAGAATTCACTTCTCAATGGATTCTGTACAGACAAAGGGATTACCAGACAATTTTCAGCTCCTAGAACCCCTCAGCAAAATGGAGTGGTAGAAAGGAAGAATCGTACATTGATTGAAGCTGCAAGAACGATGTTAAGTGAATCAGGTCTTCCAATGTACTTTTGGGCTGAAGCTGTCAATACTGCATGTTATACTCAGAATCGAACTCTAATCAACAAAGACTTCATGAAAACTCCTTATGAGATTTTGAATAAACAGAAACCTTCTATCAAATACTTTCATGTATTTGGTGCCAGATGCTTCGTGCTCAAGGATGGAGATGATCGTCATGGTAAATTCGAGGCAAAGGCATATGAGGGTATTTTTGTTGGATATGGAAGAAGATCATATAGAGTGTATATCATTGATCAACACAAAGTAACTGAAAGTGTCAATGTTATATTTGATGACACTAAACTCCCTAGTATCCAAACTGAAGATCCTTCTGAGAAACTGAAGTTTGATGATATGTCAGATTCAGAATCAGAACATGGTCAAGAACCTGAGGTTGTTGCTGGTGAAGAACCTGTTAATCATGATGATACTCAAGGTAATGGTGATGAAAACTTTGGCAACAATGGAGATACCGCTGCTACTGATGGAGAATCTTCAAGTCAACATGGCAACAACTCAGGGGGAGATGCTGAAGGATCAACTAGTAGGACACAACATCCCAATGAATTTCAAGGCGAATCATTAAGATCAAATCTTCCAAGACAGACTGTCTGGAATAAAGCTCATCCTTTTGAATTGATTATTGGTGATCCAGATGTTGGAGTCAGAACTAGACGTGCTACTCAAAATGAGTGTCTGTTCTCAGGATTTCTTTCTGAGATGGAACCTAAGAAGATTGAGGAAGCACTGACTGATCCAGATTGGGTGATTGCTATGCAAGATGAACTCAATCAATTTGAAAGTCAACAAGTCTGGAAACTGGTACCTAGACCTACACACAAGAAAGTTGTTGGTACTAGGTGGGTATTCAGGAATAAACTAGATGAAGATGGCGTGGTTACAAGAAACAAAGCAAGACTGGTAGCTAAAGGGTATTCTCAAGCTAAAGGCATTGATTATGATGAAACCTATGCTCCAGTGGCTAGACTAGAGGCCATCAGGATATTTTTGGCATTTGCAGCATTCTCTAACTTTAAAGTTTATCAAATGGATGTCAAGAGCGCCTTTCTGAATGGAAAGATGGATGAAGAGGTATATGTAGAGCAACCTCCTGGTTTTGAAGATCCAGATCAATGGGATTTTGTTTTCTTTCTTTTCAAGGCTATCTATGGACTCAAACAGTCTCCGAGAAAATGGTATGACACTCTCTCTGAATTTCTTATTGAAAATAGCTTTATTAGAGGTGTCATAGACAAAACTCTCTTTTCTAAAAAGCATAAGAATGATACTATATTAGTCCAAGTCTATGTGGATGATATAATATTTGGGTCTACTAATGATAATCTCTGTAAGAGATTTGCTAAGTTAATGCACAACAAATTTGAAATGAGCATGATGGGAGAGCTGAAGTTCTTTCTTGGATTACAAGTAAATCAAAGGTTAGATGGAACTTTTATTTGTCAATCCAAGTATCTCAAGGAACTCCTCAAAAAGTACAATCTAGAGGATTCTGCATCAGCAAGGACTCCGTCAACTACAGCTGTCAAGCTTAGACCATGTGAAAACTCCATTAAGGTAGATGTCACAAGCTACAGAGGTATGATTGGCTCATTACTCTATCTTACTGCAAGTAGACTAGATATTATGTATGCTACATGCTTATGTGCAAGGTTCCAAGCGGATCCTAGAGATATTCATCTCGTTGCTGTTAAACGAATCTTAAGATATCTTAAGGGAACACCAAATCTAGGTATTTGGTACCCTAAAGAATCTGGTTTTAACCTTGTTGGATATACAGATTCAGATTACGCAGGAAGTGTTGTTGATAGGAAAAGCACCTCAGGGAGTTGTCAATTCCTAGGTAGCAGGCTAGTCTCATGGTACAGCAAGAAACATCAAACAGTTTCCAACTCAACGGCCGAGGCTGAATATATTGCTGCTGGAAGCTGTTGTGCTCAGATCTTGTGGATTAGGAACCAGCTACGAGACTATGGCTCTGTATTGAACAAAATTCCTATTTTATGTGACAATACAAGTGCAATAGCCATCACCAACAACCCTGTGCAGCACTCGAGGACAAAGCACATCGACATCAAGTATCATTTTATTAGAGAGCACATCATGAATGGTACTGTTGAACTATTTTTTGTTCCAACAGAAGAACAAATAGCAGATATTTTCACTAAACCTCTTGATGAATCCACATTTACCAAATTAGTTGGTAAATTGGGTATGTTGAATAGCTTTAGTGATTAAACTTTTGAATATCTGAAATCTGTTCTTGAGTGAATTTACAAATGAATTTTTCATAAATTAAAAATTCATTTGCAAATTTATTTTATCATTTTCCAAAATTTCCTGCTTATTTCTATGTATTTTTTTATTATCTCATCTGTTTTATTTACTCTACTTGTTAATTTTAAATATCTCAGAATATTTTATTTTCACTAAAAATATTTTTCTATGAATTTTACTTTCTAAAATTCAACAGAAATCTATTTTTGGAATGAAAATAATTAATTCTGAAATATTGTCTTTGTTTTTCTAAATATTTTCTGAATTTTTACTATTAATATAAGACTTTATTTCAGTTTTCCATATTTGTTAATATTTTCTGTAAATATTTAATTGTCTCTCTACTGAAATGAGAATCGGCAAGACAATTGAAATTGTCTTGCTGAAAATCATTTCAGTATATATATATATATATATATATATATATATATATATATATTTATGTGTGTTTATTTTGATTTCAATGCTGCTATGACAATCGGCAAGACAATTGAAATTGTCTTGCTGAAAGTCATTTCAGTCTAATTGTGTTTTATTTTGTTAATCAGTATAGTTTTATACTGGCAAGACAATCGGTATGACTATCAATTGTCTTGCCAATTATAAACCTTATATATAAATATTTTCCTTTTATTTTATACTGGTATGACAATCGGTATGACTATCAGATTGTCATACCAGTTATATATATTTAGTATTTATTATTTTTATTACTTTTATTTCTTATATTTTTCAGAATTGCCTTGTATGACTATCGGTATGACAATTGGTAAGACTATCCCGAATTGTCATACCAGTTGTCTATTTAGTGTTTCTTTGTCTTGTTAAAATCATTCACTTCAGTTTTTCAAAAAAAAAATTCCAACAGTTTTCTTCATTATTCTCTCGTCTTTCTCTCTCTCTCTCTCTACTCGATCTTAATCAAATCCATCTCCATTGTCTGTCTTCCTTGCTCGAGTTTTTACTCAGCATACTAAAACTTCACTCCTGTGATATATACACACGTATATACTTACAGAAGTTCTGCCCAATTTTTTTTCTTTCTTTTCTTTTACTTCAATTCAATTTTTCCCCAAAATCGGTTTTTTTTATTTTTAATTTTAATTTCTGTTTTGTGTCTTTTGGCTTTACAAATCTGCGTTTGTGAGTTAAGAATTTTAACGAGATATATTTCTGTCTAAATTTTTCGATTATAATTAATTTAATTCGAATTATTAAATTAATTTAATTAATTCGAATTTTCTTAATATTATTCTTAAAGTTCTGAAAGTGTGTGTCTTATTATTATTTTAAATGGCTCTCAATTTCCAAATTGTTTCGCATAATCTTGTTGGTTATTTTAATCCAGATAAATGTGATGTAGAAAAATTTAAGCCGTGGATTAGATTTTTAAATGACCATTCGATTGTTAGCTTTGCTATTAAATCAAATGTGATTTTAAATGTTGATCTGCTAAGACTGATTTACACAACCTCTACTGTGGCCGATGATTTTAAATCGTTTTCATTCACTGTGGCAAACACACAGTATGTGGTTGATGAAACAGTCGTCAATCGAGCTTTAAATTTTCCTATGGACAATTTCTGTAATTTGCCCTCTGAAAATGATATTTCAAACTTTTTCCATGCTATTCACTATCAGGGGGTGATCAATTTAACCAAACTTTCAAAATCCAATTTGGTGTCTGAATGGGACATTTTCTTCGATACACTTTCTAAAGTGTTTGCCAACTGCACTAAATCCAACTTTCACAACATCACTTCCACTCTGCAGTATATTGGTCTTGCGGTTGTTTTCAATCAAAGGATCAATTTTGGCAAACTACTTTTACCCATTCTCTTGAGACGTCTCACTACTGCTTTACGTGATCATTCTACAAATCGTAGGGTCTCGTGTTACTATGCTCGTTTTCTCATGCTTATAGCAGATCATCTTCTCACACCTGAGCACAAAGCCCTTTTTGCTAACTCCGCAGTAACCGAACCCCCTCCTGTAAGCAAAAAGATTTACACCCGCCAAGACACAACCTTCAAATTCATACAAGTTCCAGTACTTGTATCTGCTTTCATGACCACTTATATTCCCTTACCTATTTTCAATCTTCCCGGTCATGAACAACAAGCTCAACCTCCAGTGGTTCAAGCCACCCAGGCTCCTCCAACATCAGATGCTCTTCCATTACAGGTAGTAATTCCTCACTCTCACTCCATTCCTACTTCTGTTGAAAGACCCCCGGTGGTTGATAGGACTAACCATGAAGTTGTAGAACCACAGCTTTAATCCCAGGTCATAGAGCCAAACACAGAGTCACAACCTATCTCAACCTCTCCCCCACTGTCTAAAATGTTACCCAGAAGGTTAATAGGAAGTAGTGTATTGGTGGATGTGAATGAACCCTCAGCTCTGCCTCCTCCGAAGAAAAGAAAAACATTTACTGAGGCATCTGAAAGCCCATCCTTGTCCTCCCAACAGGACATGGACTTTGAAATGGCCACTGAACAGTTGCTAGAAACATCCTCTCAACAGGATGAATCTATTAAAATTCGCCATAGGGCCATGGCATCCTGTATTGAGTCAAGCACAATTCCATTACTCACAATGGAACCATAAATACCCACAGATGTTACTCAGGACACATAGCGAGGATTGCACATAGAGTCGGTTACAGTGCCTGCCATAGTTACGGCAGAAGAGCAGTTACATGCTTCTGAGGGAAAATCTGACTCTCAGCCACCTTTAATAGAGTCATTTTCTCCCCTCCCAGATCCAACACCTCTGGCTCCCTCACGGGATTCTCCACTCGCAGATTTATCTGGAGAAAGTGGAGGGCAACTCGGCCAATCTATCCCTGAAGCAATTCAGACATCTATTTCACATAAAATGATAGGTTTCACTGAGGATCAGGACTCGCGAATTCCCATTGCACCACCACTGACCTCTCTTGAAGAGGCTAGGGTGATTTTAATTGCAGGTACAGAAGAACAGCAACAGGAAGACTCCTCACGAGCAATTATATTGAGAGAAACACAAGCACGTGAGGTGAGTGAATCAAACACGAGTGAAATTCAGGTGAGAGCACACACAGACACAGACACTGAAAACCTATTAGCTCAAATTGCTGCTTTAAAAGAAGAACTTGCTAAAAGCCAAGCTGAACTAAATCATTCAAAGCACAAGTGGTTGAACGGTCTTCTTCTTCCACCTCTGTCAACGATCAGCTGGCACTCATCAGGAATGATATCTCAGATCTCAAGACCACTGTCATACCAAAGCTCAATTCCATTCAGGAAACTCCAACTTTATCAGCTGATGACATTTCTAACTTCTGCTCTCTACATACAAGAATGACTTCTCTTGAAGACCTGGTTGAAATGAATCATTCACTGGACTCCTCCAGATTTCTAAAGATAGAAACGGGCATGGAACATCTCAATGAAGGGATGAAACACTTGTATTTCATGATCAAGAATTCTCACTGCCCTAATGAAGAACAAAGAACTTACTTTGAAGGGCCGTCTGGTGGAGGCTCAGGCTCTGGAGGTGATGGAGGACATGGAGGTTCTAAAGGAAAGTCAGTAGAGGATCCCTCAACTAAGGGGGAGAAGAAAGGGAGTAGTGGAAAGGGAAAAGAAAAAGATACCTCTACTAGAGACAAAGGAAAGGTTGATGATGTCTACTACAGTGGAGAACAGGATGACTTTGATATTTTTGACATTCCCACTGAACCAGTCTTGGAAGATAAAGATGGTTTATTTGAAGCTGAAGAGGAAAGTGATTTTGGAGAATGGGAAGAGGAAGCTACAGTGGATCCTATCTTTGAGAAAGAGTTTCAGCAACAGCAGTCAGACTTGAAAAGAAAAGAAGCTGAACTCAAAAAGGTATCCCAGATCAATGACATGAGGAAAAGCATTCAACGAACAGAAACTCTTGAAAAGCAACGTCTTCATGACATTAAAGCCAAAGAAAGGAGAAGAGATGTAAGGCTGAAGATTGGTGAAAAATGGGATGAGGCTAGGAAAGTACTTGATATGCCTCAGCTGAGCACTAACAATGATAGGCAGTTCCTACATCTTCTTGACAAGCTGGAAATCTCAAATCCTAACAATGACATGTACATGAATGCTATAAAGACTGAAGTCTCAAGGATCACAGCTGCTTTTGACAGATCTCTAAATGAAATGAGCATATTTGTATATTGTCAAAGCGAAGGATCTTTCAAGGTGTCACTTCATCTGTTTGAGAATCGTTCTTTGTCAGAGATTTGGGTTCTTCTCAACAAAGTAAAAAGAAGCTCAGAATTGAATGAAGTTCTTCGAGAAAAGTTTAAAGAGTTTGCCAGCAGGGCTAGTCCTCAAGTGGTCAACAATCCTCATCAGGTGAGATTCTTTAAGTCAGATTGTCTTCAAATCTGTCAGCTAGATGCACAATCTCTTAAAGACTACTCAGCTAAGCATCTGGTCTGGATGGAACATCATTTAAGAACTGTTGGATACTCATCCATGTTGAAGACTCAAGCTGCTGATTTGATTCAGGGTTATTGTGAAAAGAATATTAAAAGGTACAATCAGTTCAAAAATAAGCTGAAGTCAGTTGGAGTTCAACCAGTCAGACCAGCAAGCTTCACTTCAGAAAAGGATCGTGTCTTTGACAAGGAGTTGCTTCAAGATTTAGAAGAAGGTGAAGTCAGAAGAGAAGACAACTGAAGTCAATTAGCTCAAAACTCAATGTAATATGATTAGAGCTTTATGAATCAAGATAGTCTAATGTAGTTATATGTTCAGGCTAAAGGAACATCTATCTTGTATTCACTTGTAAATTTCTTTTGGAATCTGGAAAATGTTAAATATAATCCAGAACTTTTCTGCTATTTACTTTGCATTACTGTTTATATCTTTTTCTTATTTGTTAGTTGAGTTATCCTCTAGGTATTTATTATTATTGTCTAACAAGCAAATAGGGGGAGATTGAAAGGCATATGTCATAGCCTATTTGTTTATTTGAGGATTTAACTCAACTCAAATAAGAATGTAATAAGTAAATAGTGGATCTATCGTCAGAGAGATCTCACAGAGTAACATATGTCAAAGGATTAAGAAACATTGTTCATCTACAGACTTGATGACTTAATTCACCGGAAGAAGCTCAAGCAATTGATCAAGCCTCAGTGATATAAATCAAGATTGTGGATTTAATCAAGTGACAGAGATCTCGTCAGGGTATCAATTAATTACAAGGATTTAGTCTGAAGAAAATCAAGAGTATCAAGGTCAAGGCATGAAGAAACGTCACGGAAGTTAGTCACTCATGAACCAGACAGTACATCGAGTGTCAACAGTGAAGTGGTGGAATTGATTCATATATTTCAGTGATTTTCAGAAGATATACAGAAGAATGGATGCTGCTCAAGATTAGTATTAATTTTCTATTAATTAATTAAGTCATATAATTTAATTAAGAAAATAAATTATATCTTCAAAGATTAATTTATTTGATTAATTGAATTAATTGATTAAATTAATTCTGAATTAATATTAAGAAGTTTCAGAATTTAAATTGGTTTAATAATCTGTTTTAATTCAACAAGACAACTGATTGTATTAGTATGACAATCGGTATGACAATCAATAGTCATTCCGAAAGTCATGCTAATTCAAAAGGATTGTCTTACCAGAATTATTATAGGATTTAAATCTATTT
Source organism: Apium graveolens (assembly GCF_009905375.1). Lineage (NCBI taxonomy): Eukaryota > Viridiplantae > Streptophyta > Magnoliopsida > Apiales > Apiaceae > Apium > Apium graveolens. The sequence continues at coordinate 253,539,486 of NC_133651.1, read as the reverse complement.
ATTTTCAGCAAAAATAATCTGATTGTTCTACCGAAACTCTTGCTAGTTCATTCTGATTTTCTTGCTAGCTCTAAAGATAGTTCTACCGATTGTCTTGCTGAGCCAAGGGATTGTCATTGCAGTTCATTTCCATTCGGCTGTTTTGATAAAAGAAGCAGAAGACATTCATTCTATAAAAAACATACAGAACACACAAGTCAAGAACACAGCAGAAACAAAAGCAAATCATTTCATTTTTCATCTGCTTTATTCAAGATCAAAATTCTAGATTGTAAAGTTAAATCCAAACCACTAGAATTATTTATCTTGTTCTTGTGTAACAATCTAGCGGATCAAAATCCCTAGAACTTAATCTCAAATCGCTTATAGCATTTGATCTTTTTTATTGCAAAAATAGAAAAAGTTCATGTTGAATTTATTCTAGATTTGTGATAATTGATTTGAGATTAATCCCTTGTAAACGATACCGTTGTTGTAACACCTTTCAAGTTTAATAATAATTTTATTTAACTTGAATTTTGTTTCACTTTTTTATTCCGCATTTTATTCGATTAAACAGTATTGTTTGTATTCAACCCCCCTTCTACAAACATATTGAGACCTAACAGGAACCCAAGTAATAAGATCCCATATATGACCCCTCATACGACGAACAAGAACGAAAGTTAAGCGAACCGTATAACAGATAAGCGGTCATTAGCCAAGTAATTAAGGGTTAATCAAAGAGGTTAGTGGGTGATAATGTCATCACACCACAAAGGGAAGACAAGTGTAAAAAGATGACACAAGTTTGATAACATAAGCATGACAAAGGGATTTTGTTTTGTTGGTTGATTTTTGACCATGCAAAATTAACCATGGTAAAAAATTTAAATCATTTGCTAAGATAAAAATAGAAGCAACCAAGCATTATTTCATAAAACAAAAAGAAGGAGAGTTGACTTTTGCTTCCAAGAACAAAGCACTCGGGCAAAACAAACCTAGCAACTTCAAACTGCCATATCTCCTTCAATACTCACTCAAATGTTGTGTTCTATAGCTCGTTGGAAAGGTATTGAGATGTCCTACAACTCTCGTTCATAAGTCTCGTCTAAATAATCATGGTAAGACCCTCATTTTTACAGTTCTTTTAATCGGACTTGTAGAAACTACAAAGCCTAACTTTGTGTTCGTGATTTCTTTGGAAAGATCAAGCTTGTAGGAGGCTCCCTAAGGTTTCCTAGAAACTTAACACCTCCCAAGGAAGGTATAAACTTCAAACCCTAGCCTTTACTTTGATTATTAGTAAGTTTGATGGTTGGTTTTCTAAATAAAAAGCATGATCTTTGATTATTAGTAGTTTGATTTGAATTTGGAGGGATTTGGTGAATGAATCTTGTTATAATTAATAGAACTTGATTGTGGTTGGTTGAGATGAAGAATCTGGAGAATAAGGACTGGTATAGTATTATTTAGTTGAGGTTCTGATGTGTTAATAATTGTGGGTTGTTTGGTGAGGTTTTGGTGTAGTGAGAAACTTGGAAAACTCGTAAACATAGCCGTCGTAATGCCCGTTTTCCTTAGACTTTTGTACATGAATCTCGGACCAGATAACTCACTGACCAATATGTAACTTTGCCATATTTAGCTAGATCATGTCGTAAGCTTCATTTTGGTATGTGGTTTGCTTGAATCTGATGTACGGTTTAGGAGAAACGACAGTTTTAAGTTACGGGGTTTCGCGAACGAACCTTTACCCCCTCGCTTTACTTTGAAACCTTGTTTAAGGCTCCTAAAAGACTAATTGGATTACGAAACAATTATGTAAGGTGGGTGGTAGAGTATTCGTGAAAGAGTCGCCTTAAAATTCGTAACGGTTAATTTTATAAAAATAGTGGAGCCGAGGGTACTCGAGCGACTTATGTGAATCGTTAAGCGTATAAGTGAACGTTAGGGTCTAAGTGGATAAAGTGTAGTTTCTTAAGCGACCATGGTTTAATTCCGGCTTATGTTGTTGTTCATAGGTTACCGGACCCACTCTAAGCTTAAGTCTACCCCGGAGCACTCAGGCAAGTTTTCTACCCGTTATACTGTTGTTGTGATGTAAATATATTGACGCATTATCTTGAGATAAGTGCGTGGTTGTTATTAGTAAATCTTGCAATATATTGGATCATGTTGATATGGTATATATATGCATGTTGTGAAATCTTGATATTTTATTATCAATTCAAATGCTTATAAACTGCATACTACCTATGCTAGAGATAAGCAGTAGTTGCGTATACCCTTAGTATAGGGGACCCAAAGGTTAATATTTTTCTAAACCGGGAGGCGATGTTCCCGAGTATATATATATATATATATAGTTTTCAAAACTATTAATCGAATAAGGTTTATTCTATAGTTTTATATTATAAGTGAATATTATTTTTGGAATATTCATATAAGATTCCTATTACGATCAAAGACTAGTTTAAGTATTTGAATAGAGTTTCTACTTATGAAACTTATTCTATATTATTTTATTAAATGAATATTAGTTTGAATATTCATTCAAGGACTTATGACTCCGCTTATTTAATTAAATAATATTCTTTATTTTATTAAAGAATAATATTTCGATATTTGCCAAGTATTCGAAAAACGATTGATACGATCAAATCATTCTTACTTTAAATATTTCCAGAGATTATTTTCAAACTTTATCAAAACTATTTTTGGAAAGTTAGAGCGGATCCCAAAACTCGTTTTCAAATTTAAGAACATCCTTTCGAAGGGGATTTAAATACTCACTTAAAAATCTGAGGGATCCGGCTCCGTGATATATTTTTATATTCGCAACAAGGTTGCTATTTTGATAAAAGAGTTTTTGATTACTTACCCAACACTCGGGAAGTAAAATTCTTGGAATAAGTTAATCCATTAACAGGCATCGCCTGGGAAATATCAGTGAGTTTTCCTTTCCAACTAGATACGACTTCTTGGTGGAGCCGTATCAACAAGTTTCTACTTGGGGAAAGGGGGGACGAGCTTTACGTTTTAGAGTCATGGATTTCATCTGAACTAGGAGTGGCGTAAGTGGTCGAGTGGCGCCGGCCCAACCTTATTATATTGGCCCAAATGGCCCGCTAAGACGGTCCATTCCTTAGGAGTCTAGTGTTCGGTTGACAAGTAAATCCGACTGTTCTCCTCTACATGTAGAAAATGGTGGGGTTGCACTACTACGACTGATCATCGTGAGTGGTCTTCCTGGCGCGGCAAACTCCCGTAATGAGTTCATCATCCAGTTGGATATTTCTGCAACACTACCCAGAGCACTTCGATAGAAAGGCTACGGTTGTGAGATTGTAGAGTGTTGGCAGGGTCGAGTTTTCAAAATGATGTTTTCATCAAATGAAGTATCTCGTAACTTCATTTCATTTTAATGATATTTCAGAGATTGATTCTATACAAGTTTTGTCTTGTAACTTCATCTGTGGGATGAACTATTTATACCTTGAAAGGTGGTAGTTCAAGTAGTATTCGAAAAAGATATAAGTATATTGGAATATCTCGTAACTTCATCTTTTCAACTTATATCTAGTTAATGATTATCTTATGCATGACAAGGATTTTCAGAAAAATGTTGAGATAAGGTTAGATATATGAGATCACCTTGCAACGATATTTACATACAGTTATAAACTGGAACTTTGTGTATATTATGCATGTCAGAGGATTTCAAAGATATTGAAAAGTATATATGTGTATATATACTGAATATTTTGCGACTTCGTAGCATTAAGATATCAAACTTGGTTCATTTCTGCTTGGCCAAGACTTTCTGCTTGGTTCATTTCTGCTTGGCCAAGACTTTCTTGAGTACTATGAGAATGCTCATATATTGTAAATCATTATACATATTATTTTGGTGGGCTTGTTGCTCACCCTTGCTTTCTTCTTTCATCACACAACAACAGATAGACAAGATGAACGGGACCAAGCTCCCAATTCGTGAGCGGAGAGAAAACGTTCCGCAGTTTCCTGTAGGCGTTGATGCCGTTGTAGCTGAGGTAGAAACTACCAATAGGCTAGGCTTTCAACTTTTGATGTACCAGACTTATGTATACTTATGAATTGTAATAATGGCAAAGAATATGTAAATTTATTCAGAAACCCTTTTTAGGTGTAATGGCTTATAATTGTGGAATAAAATAACTTGTGTTATTTCTGGATATTCATCTCTGAGACTATAAGTTGTGGCGTGTGTGTATATTGTGGGGTCACAGTATGTAGTAGTTGGTTGATTATTAAGATTAAGTATTATTAAGGGAAATGGAACTCGTGTCAACCCGGATCCCCGACCCCGGATTTGGGGGTGTTACACAGTATGTGCTGTCAGACCTTACAAAATAAAGCTTCTTCTGTCTCTGAATTTGAGTCTTCAAATAATTTGCAACACTATCTGTTAATCTGTTCTTCACTTGAAGTAAGAATAAAACATGTTCTAGTTCCTCATAGTACTTCAGTGGTATAGCATTCTGCCTAATATGGTAAACCCTTCCATCTGTCATGAAATATAACAAGATGTGTTCTTTCAAGAAGGTATGGTAAACCATCTGTACAGATTCAAGCTGGTTCAATCTTTCAGGAGTTGCTCCAACACTTGGTTCACTTAAGGAAGTTGGATCATTGGTTGTGTTCTGTACTCTTCTTTCATCGCTCTACCCAATCCAGATTTATCTCTTGCTTCCTTTCCAGTAACCACTCTTGCTTCAAAACCACTTGCTGTAGTCTTCAAAGGTTGAGTCTGTTTGGCTTTAGTGAATCCCGGTAGGAGTATCTTTGAGGATTTAACATGAGCAATGTCAAAGGTTTCCTTTGACTTATCTTCTGATATCAAGCCAACTTGAGCTATGTCAGAGGTTGCTTGCTTCAGTGTCATATAAGAACTTACTATATCTTGACTCTAAACAACTTGAGCCATGTCAGAGGTTGTTTGAGAAATCTTCCTTGAAACCAGAGTAAGATTAGCATCTTCATCAGATATTTCTTCATCCATAGGCGGCACATAAACCTTTACAGGTTCTCCAACTTTTTCTTTGCCCTTGGACCTTGGATCTATCTGCAATTGTGATTTGGCCTTAGTTGCCACAAGATTTGTCCTTTCTTTTATCACAATGCCTTTAGCCGTAGGAAGTTTCTTTTCAACAATAGAAGCTTCAGATTTGGAGATGACTTTTTCTAACTTAAGTCTAGCTTCTTCTTCCTTTAGACTCTCAAAGTCCATTCCTGGATTTTCTTTCAGAAATAACTGTCTTGAAATTTCCTCATCAAGTTCCAAAAGTTCATCAGAACTTATCCTTTTACCAGTATCAGAAGTTATTCTTCTCCCAGTATCAGAACTTGTTCTATGACTTGTAGTTCCAGCTTTATTTGATGAATGATCTTTACCTTGACCATGACCTCCACCCATTCCAGAGTTTCCCGGGTCATTACCATCATCCTTTCCCTTCAGTGTCTTTAAAAGGTTTGCATTTGGACTTAACTACTTTCTCCCCCTTTTTGGCATCAGCAGGTAAAAGAAGAGAGACAAGCAATTCCACTGAGGATTGGATCTCATTGAGTTGAGATTGCTGAGAAGCTTGATTTTTCAAAATTTCATCAATCTGAGACTGTTGCTTCTCTTGGGTTTTCTCAATGTAGGCAATTCTGTCAAAGGTAGGTTTGAAAAACATCTTCTTGTCCAGCTTAACAACTGTATCTTGCTGACGGAGAGCTTCTCTCCTTTCTGCTTCCAATCTATCAAGATGGAGATGATACTCCATTGATAAAAACAAGAGTTCGGTGTGAAACTCTCGTGGAACTGAATCCCAAAGTTCATCAGGAATGGCAGTGACATGCCACTCCTACTGCCAGTAAGCACAACTCAACTCAATAGTGAAAGTTTTATAGTTCAAGAATATGTTGAAATGAACCATTTTTGGTGATATGAATAAAAAGAGAGTGAGTTTGTGAGAAAGTGATGAATGTTTTGGCTGGAAGGAAGTGTTGATTTAAATAGCCAATGGAATACCAAGGGACGGGAGGACTGGGCAACAATTCCAAGTAAAAATGATGACCCCTCCACTTCCTAGATTTATGAGTAATAACAACAGCCATTGGAAGCTTAAAACAGGAGTTAATGAGCACACGAAACAAGTAAAAATTACTGTGCATATACGACTACCACTAATCCAAATTATGTTGACTGTTTATATCTCACCCAAACATATTCTGATTTTAAATATGACTGTTTCAGATTTTAACCACAAATAAGTCAAGTAAATAATCAGGATTTAATATCAGAACTTAGACTTATATAAGAACTTAGCAGTCATCAGAACATGATTCCTTAACTCGAAAGGTGAATGCCTATTTCTGTAATTCTTCACACAAATTCTGATTTCGTTTCTTCAGAATTTAATCATCAGAATTTCCATCATAACTTGTCCTCAGAATTTATACCAATGACACTTAACCTGTTCATCTAAAACCACATTTATCACCACAGTAATTTTCATCATTCATATGGAGTGTATGTGTGTGCAGTAAGCTAAATATCAGATAAAAATTAAAGTTTGATTCACTTCAGTATATCTTAGAAATAAGGCATAACTAAGAACGTTGCTCAAAATCTGTTAGTATTCTGAGGTCTACTTTAGAATGAGTTCATGCATGAGTCCACCTCAACTGTTTTGTGCTCATTTTATGCATCTTTTGAAATTCCATTTTACAGTGGCTTCTCAGTGTAAGTAAGTCACGACTGCTTATCAGAATTTATGCTATTATCAGAGTATTTCTCCAGTAATCATAGAGTGTGAAAAATCACCAAGAAAAATATTTATTTTGCTTTTCTGATGCATATTACTTAATACCAGCAATGCACTTGGGTCTTCCCTTCCACATTTTTACTCTAGATCTCAAATGAGTACCTTATTTTTATTCCTTTTTTTTCTTTGGATAAGTGAGGTTTATCAGCACTTAGTACATCCGGCATATTTACTAACATCAGAACTAAACAGATAAAAAGCACTATTTTAGTTTTTGACTTAGTAATAAGATACACAAAGTAAACTTAACTAAGCTCAATATCAGAATTTTATTGTGTTAAAAGATTTCCACATAAATAATTACTTCAAACATTGGACTTTAGTATATTGTAGACTACTAGGTCAGCATCTAGCACAATTATCCTCATTGGATTGAATAGTCACATAAACATTCATATCACTATCAGAGTTTAGAATTTCACATCAGACAACAATCAGCACTTAAGAAATTTCTAATTTAAGCACAGATTACACAAAGATAGTAATATATGTAAATACTGATCATAACATCTGATGTATCAGAACATAAACTAAGCAGATTTAGAGAAAGAACCTGAAATCATTCCAAGTTCATTTACCAATCTTGTAAAAGTAGCTTCACACAGTGGTTTTGTGAAGATATCTGCTAGTTGTTGATCTGTTGGAACAAAATGCAATTCCACTGTACCTTCATCCACATGTTCCCTTAAGAAGTGGTACCTAATGCTGATGTGCTTTGTCATTGAGTGTTGAACTAGATTACTTGTCATAGCACTAATACTTTGATTATCACAGTAAATATGGATTTTAAAGTATGTTAACCCATAATCCAGTAACTGATTCTTCATCCAAAGAATCTGTGCACAACAGCTTCCTGCAGCAATGTACTCTGCTTCTGCAGTTGATGTGGAAATTGACTTTTATTTCTTGCTAAACCAAGAAACTAATCTGCCTTCAAGATATTGGCAGCTTCCACTTGTGCTTTTCCTATCAATTTTGCATCCTGCAAAATCTGCATCTGAGTAACCTATTAGCTTAAAATCTGATTCTCTGGGATACCACAATCCCAGGTCAGCTGTACCCTTAAGGTACTTGAAAATTCTTTTCACAGCTGTTAAGTGAGGTTCTCTTGGATCTGCTTGAAATCTTGCACAAAGACAGGTAGCATACATGATATCAGGTCTACTTGCAGTTAGATAGAGTAGAGAGCCAATCATATCTCTGTAATCAGTAATATCTACTGATGTACCAGTATCCTTATCCAATTTTGTTGCAGTGGCCAAGGGAGTGGATGCACTTGAACAATCTTGCATTCCAAATTTCTTCAGCAAATTTCTGGTGTACTTGGATTGACAAATAAAAGTGCCTTCTTCATTCTGCTTGACTTGAAGGCCCAGAAAATAGCTAAGTTCCCCCATCATACTCATTTGATATCTTGACTGCATCAGTTTGGCAAACTTTTTGCAAAGTCTGTCATTTGTAGAACCAAAAATGATATCATCAACATATATCTGCACAAAAAGTAAGTCCTTTCCATGGTTGAGGTAGAATAGTGTTTTGTCAATAGTTCCTCTATTAAATCCACTTTCCAGAAGAAACTGAGTTAAAGTCTCATACCATGCTCTTGGAGCTTGCTTAAGGCCATAAAGTGCTTTGTCTAGTCCGTAGACATGATTAGGAAATTTTGAATCTACAAAACCTGGAGGTTGTTCAACATATATTTCCTCTTCCAATTCTCTATTGAGAAAATCACTTTTCACATCCATTTGAAAGACAGTAAACTTTTTGTGAGCAACATAAGCCAAAAATATCCTTATGGATTCCAATCTAGCAACTGGTGCAAATGTTTCATCATAATCAATTCCCTCCTGTTGAGAATATCCTTTTGCAACCAGCCTTGCTTTATTCCTTGTAATTATGCCATCACTATCAGTTTTGTTTCTGAAAACCCACTTTGTACCAGCAACAGATCTGTTCTTTGGTCTTGGCACTAGGGTCCAGACTTTGTTTCTTTCAAATTCATTTAACTCTTCCTGCATTGCTTGTACCCAATCACCATCTTGATGAGCTTCTTCCACTTTCTTTGGTTCAGTCTGAGAAAGAAACGAATTATAAAGACATTCATTTGATGTAGTTGTTATAGTTCTGACACCTGCATCAGGATTTCCAATTATTAAGTCAAGTGTATGTGATTTAGTCCACTTCCTTGCAGATGGAAGGTTTTATATAGAACTGGATGCTCCCCCATGATCCATGCTATCTTCATCAACATTTTCTGATGCTCCCCCTGAAACTATGCTCTCTGAGTTGGATCCTTCAGAATTTGAGTTTCCAGACTTATCAGAACTTAGCTCATCAGAACTTGATGAATCAGAACTTGAAGAGCTAGTTATAGGTTCTGATGTTTCTTGAGATATGGTTGTATCTTCAGTATGCCCCCCTGCACAAGTGCATCTTCCTTTGGCATAGTCACCACAGTTTCAATAACATCAGAGTTTAATCCATCAGAGTTTGCAGTATCAGAATTTAGACTGTCAGGATTTAGACTGTCAGGATTTAAAGTATCAGAAATTAAATCTTCATTTTCAAATCTCAGCTGATCATGATCATTGAAATCTTCAAGTCCAGTAATCTTCTTATCATCAAATGAGACATTGATAGATTCCATGACTACCCTTGTTCTTAAATTGTAGACTCTGAAGGCTTTTGTGGAAAGTGGATATCCAACAAAAATTCCTTCATCAACTTTTAAATCGAATTTGGATAGCTGTTTAGGATGAGTCTTAAGAATAAAACACTTGCATCCAAATACATGAAAATACTTCAGATTTGGATTCTTTTTCTTCACCATCTCATATGGTGTCTTTCCATGCTTGTTAATGAGTGTTGCATTATGAGTGAAACAAGCAGTCTGCACAGCTTCAGCCCAAAAATAGGTTGGTAGCTTTGCTTCATCAAGCATAGTTCGTGCAGCTTCAATAAGAGTTCTATTCTTTCTTTCAACAACTCCATTTTGCTGTGGAGTTCCAGGAGCAGAAAATTCCTGCTTGATTCCATGGTCTTTGCAGAACTCTTCCATGATCAAATTCTTGAATTCAGTGCCATTATCACTTCTTATGATCTTCACAGAATCTTTGACCAATTTATCCAGTTACTTGACATGATCAATCAAGATAGATGCAGTTTCACTTTTTGTGTGCAAGAAATACACCCATGTGTATCTGGTGAACTCATCCACTATGACCATAACATATTTTTTCTTTGCAATAGACATGATATTAACTGGACCAAATAGATCAACATGTAGTAGGTGATAAGGCTCAAGAATTGATGACTCAGTCTTGCTCTTGAATGAAGATTTTCTTTGTTTTGCCTTCTGACATGAATCACAAAGGTCATCAGGAGCAAATACTGATTTTGGTAGTCCTCTCACAAGAACTTTCTTGACTAGTTCATTTATATTGTTGAAATTTAAATGAGAGAGTTTCTTGTGCCAATTCCAGTTTTCTTCAATTGATGCTCTACTTAACAGACAGATTACAGAACCATCAGTTTTTGTTGAAAGCTTGGCTTCATAAATATTATCATGCCTGTATCCTTTCAGAACAAATTTGCCTGTAGATTTGCTTACAACTTCACAGTGTTCTTTAAAGAAATCCACATGATAACCTCTGTCACAGATTTGACTAACACTCAGCAGATTGTGTTTAAGTCCTGAGACCAGAGCTACTTTCTCAATGATGATATTCCCAAGATTGATATTGCCATATCCCAGTATTTTTCCAATGTTGCCATCTTCATAAGAAACACGTGGGCCAGCCTTCTCCACAAAGTCTGATAGCAGGGCTTTATTTCCAGTCATATGTCCTGAGCAACCACTGTCCAGAACTAGGATGTTTTTCCTGTTGCCCTGCAATTACAAAGACCACTAATGATTAGTTTTAAGGACCCAGACTTGCTTGGATCCTTTGGCCTTATTAAGTTTGTTAACATTTGCAGCGAATTTAGCATCAGAGTTTAACATTTTTCTTATCAGCATTTACACTATCAAATTTTGTATCAGAACTTACACTAGAAGGAACAATTCTAACTTTCTTTAAAGAAGGTTTTATTTGATAATAATCATAGTACAAACTATGATATTCCTTACAAGTATAAATGGAATGCCATAAACTACCACAATGAAAACAAGGATTTTGTGGCCTATATCTAACAGACTGACTCTTAACTCCTGACTTTGAAGGTAAGGAGTTTATGTTCTTATTTATCCTGCAAAAAGAAGCCAGATGGTTAGAACTTCCACATTTATGACATGTTTTTCTAGGAGCATTAAGAACAGGCTTATAATCATTGCTTTTATTCACACCTTCCTTTCCATTCCTATTTTTCCTAGGTGACTTTACCTTGTTTACATTCTTAACATCTTTCAGCTTATGCTTAAGCTATTTCTTTGTCATTAAGCCTACGTTTACTTCAGTTGACTTTTCCTATTTTAGTTTGTCTGAAGTTAATTCCTCTTTAACTTCTGATTTTTCATTATCGGACTTTACAGCTACAAACTTAACAGGTTTTACCTTTGGCTTTTGTTTAACAACTATATGCTTAATTTCTACAATTCTTTTATCATTCTTATCATCTCCATAACCTAAGCCCTCTTTCCAGTTTCCACAACTTAACAAATTCTGAGTTGTTCTGCCAGAGTTAGTCCAAGTCCTGATAATCTCTCTTTCCTTTTCTAACTCAGTTTTTAGAGATTCATTCATTTTAAGTACTTCATCCCTAACATAGAAAGCATCATCTCTATCTTTCTGAGTTTGATGGAACATGACTAACTCTTTTTCTAAATAATCATTCCTCTTTTTACAAGCAAAATTTCATAAGTTAATCTTTCACATGTTAAAGTTTGATCTCTATAACTAATGTACATGGTTTTAAGATATCTTCTCAACTCATTAATATCATCAGTATGAAAGGCATAAGTAGTTTGAGGTACCTTTAACTCAGCAGCTTCAGAACTGCTATCAGCATTTGCCATCAAGGCATAGTTCTCCTCACTTCCAGAATCTGAAGTGTCTGTCCAGCTTTTCTTCTTTGTGACAAGAGCCTTGCCTTTGTCACTCTTCACTTTCTTGCAATCAGGAGATATGTGGCCTTTCTCACCACAGTTGTAGCATTTGACATTTGTGTAATCTCCTATGTCAGACTTCCCTCCTTTGCCTTCAGATTTTCTGAAACTCTTCTTATCAGAACTTGTACCTTTCCTGGAAAACTTCTTTCCCTTCCTGAATTTTCTGTATGCAATCCTTGTGATTCCTTTCACCATAAGAGCACACAGCTTCATCATCTCTTCATCAGCATCCATCTCAGGCAAGCTTTCAGTTTCTGAGTCATCATCACTATCAGATTGGATGACTTAGTATCAGACTTTGTGATGAGCGCTTTTCCCTTGCCTTTCCTTGAGGTAGCTGCTTTGGGGGATTCTTCCTCAGCCTTAAGAGCAACTGTCCTTGACTTTCCTCCTTTCCTCTTGCTTATTTGTTCCATCTCAAGTTCATGAGTCTTGAGCATCCCATAAATTTCATCAAGAGTTGTTTCTTCAAGATTATAGTTGTCCCTTATAATTGTGGCCTTCAAATCCAAACTTTCAGGAAGAGCTAACAGGAATTTAAGGTTTGAATCTTCAAGATAATACTCCTTATCAACTAGTGACAAATCATTATAGAGTTTAACGAATCTGTCATATATATCAGTCAATGACTCATTAGGCTTTGAGTCAAAGTGTTCATACTCTTGAGTGAGTATAGTCTTCCTGTTCTTCTAAATCGAATCATTTCCCTGGCATCTTATCTCCAAGGCATCCCATATCTCCTTTGCAGTCTTGTAGTTAATTACCCTGTTTGACATTACATTATCAATGGCACTATGCAGCAAGTGTCGTACCTTAGCATCCTTAGCAATTGACGCGATATCTTCAGCAGTGTAGTCACTCTTCTCCTTTGGTACAGACTTTGCTGCTTCACCTGCAACTACAACTGCGAGTTTGGTTGGCTTGTGAGGTCCTTCATTGATTCTGTCAAGATATTCTGGATCTGTAGCTTCCAGAAATATAGTCATCCTCACCTTCCATATGGGGTATTCAGATGGTTTCAGTATGGGAACTCTAATAGCCTCATATCGACTATGGATTTGAGTCTTTGGAGGTTCTTCAGTTTTGGTGGGCTTGGTTGGAGTTTCTGCTTCAGACATGATTGTTTTTGGATCTTAAACTGTTTATGTGTTAACAGATAGGCTCTGATACCACTTGTTAGGTCACACACACTGTAGAAGGGAGGGGGTTGAATACAATGTATAGCACAATCAAATCGAATTCAAAGAACACAAGTAACAGAAAACAAACTTTATTAAACTCTGTTATAATGTAGAACTGTCCTCTCTCAGTGATGAACAAAATATCACGAGAGCTGCTAGGGTTACAATGAATATTATTCTCGATAATGATAACACTTATAGTGTAAACCCTATGTCTGTGTTTATATACTACACAGTTACAAGATAATCGCTAATTGATAAGAAATATAATTCTGCTTCCTAAAATATATCAATCAGATATCTTTTCATCCAAGTATTCCATTCTTCATAGAATTCCTTCTTCATGCATATCTCTTCTTGCGTTTGTCTTGATCTTCTTTCCTTTCAATCAGCCGCCTTCCTTATCTGAAAGTCTCCTTAAGTCCTGATATTATCTCCTGATAAATATCTCCTGATAACTTAAGTTCTGACAACCTAAGTTCTGACTTCAGTATAAGTGTTGATTTCCAGTTAAGTACTGATTTGTCCTGTTTAAGTAAGATCTGAAAACTAAACATAAATCATATTAGACATGACATTATCAAATATATCTAACAGAGCCAAAGAAAGTAGAAGAAGCTTTGTTGGATCCTAATTGGATTTTAGCTTTGCAGGAGGAGCTAAACCAATTTGAAAGGAATAATGTATGGAAGCTGGTGCCCAAGCCTAAAGGAAAGAATCCAATAGATACTGTAACACCCCCAAATCCGGGGTCGGGGATCCGGGTTGTCACGAGTTCCATTTCCCTTAATAACACCCAATCTTAATAAATAATCAACTACTCTGTACTGTGACCCCACGATAAACACACACACCACAAGTTATAGTCTCAGAGATGAACACTCAAAAAAAATAACACAAGTCCTTATATTCCACAGTTATAAACCGTTACACCTTAAAAGAGTTCTGAATAAATTTACATATTCCTTGCCATTAATACAATTCATATTATACATAAGTCTGGTTCATCAATAGTTGAAAACCTAGCCTATTGGTAGCTCCTACCTCAGCTACAGCAACGTCAACGCTTCCAGAAGACTGCGGAACGTTTTCCAACCGCTTGCGAATCGGGAGCTTGGTCCTGTTCATCTTTTCTATCTGTTGTTGTGTGATGAAAGAAGAAAGCAAGGGTGAGCAGCAAGCCCACCAAAATAATATATATAATGATTAACAATATATGAGCCTTCTCATAGTACTCATTAAAGTCTTGGTCAAAAGAAATGAACCAAGTTTGATATCTTAATGCGATGAAGTCGCAAAATATTCAGTATATATACATATATACTTTTCAAAATCTTGGAAGTCCTCTTCCATGCATAATATACACAGAGTTCCAGTTTATAACTGTATAAAAATATCGTTGCAAGGTGATCTCATATTTCTAACCTTGTCTCAACGTTTTTGTGAAAATCTTTGTCATGCATAAGATAATAATTAACCAGATATAAGTTGAAAAGATGAAGTTATAAGATACTCCAATATACTTATATCTTTTCCGAATACTACTTGAACTACCACCGTTCAAGGTATAATCAGATTCAAAAGTTCATCACCGAGATGAGACTACAAGATAAGACTTGAATAGATTCAATCTTTGAAATATTATTGAATGAAATGAAGTTATGAGATACTTCATTAAGTCCCGATATATATATATATATATATATCCATATATATCTCTCATACATTTCCTGAAAACCTCTGTCATGTAAAGTATGAACATAGTTGCAATATCCAATAAATTTGGAAAGAAAAGAATTTTGGCATAAACCCGATATCTTGCTGATCAGGCAAAGATACCAATAAGTAACCTTTTCTACTAGTAGATGGATGAATCCCCCACCGGTCATCACCCTGGCCAGATAAGGACCTTGTGCTGGACCGCCACCCGGCCTCTTACGCGTTGATGGACTGCCACCCAGCCATTTACACTTTGATAGACCGTACCCCGGCCTGTCGCTTATGCCGACTCAATTAGAGGGACTTACTTCCCGAACGTTGGGTAAGTAATCAAATTGTTTTCTCAAAACAGCAACCACGTTGCGAATGTAAAATACACCACAGAGCCGGATCCCCCAGGTTTTGAGCGAGTATTTAAATCCCCTTCGAAAGGAGGATCTTAAATATAAAAAAATGAGTTTTGGGATCCGCCCTAACTTTTAGAAATCATTTTGAAGACTCGAAAACATTTTTAAAAATGTTTGGTGTACTTGCTGATTTATTAAAATAAATCAGTCCCGATATATTAGAAATATCTGAATATTATTATTTAAATAATATTCTCATAAAGATAATCCTTATAAAAATAATCGAAGTAGAAGTTTTAAAACTTATACTTGAAATGAATAATAATTAACCAAAGATATACTTATACGAAAGTACGATCTTTATTTGAATAATCGAAAATAAGTTTAATTATCGAAACATTATTCTTTAATAAAATAAAGAATATTATTAAATAATAAGCGGAGTCATAATACCTCGAATGAATATTATAAATAATATTCATTAAATAAAATAAACGGAGTCATACATCCTCAAATGAATATCCAATTAATAATCATTAAATAGAATAAACAGAGTCATAAGTCCTCGAATGAATATTCAAATAATATTCATTAAATAAAATAAAGTTATCGAATAAACCTTATTCGATCAATAGTTTTGAAGACTACATCCATATATATATAAATATATATATATATAATATACTCGGGAACATCGACTCCCGGTTTAAAAATATGTTCACCTTTTGATCCCCTATACTAAGGGTAAACTCAAATACCGCTTATCACTAGCATAGGTATTATGTAACTATAAGCATTTGAACCAACAGATATATAAATCAAGAATATGATCCAGGCATGCATATATACCATATCACATGCTACAATATATCGCAAGAATTTGCTAATAACAAATATGCATTTATCGCAAGATCATGCATATACACATATACATCACAACAACAATTATACGGGTAGAAAACTTGCCTGAGCGACTGGGGGTTACAAATGGCTCGGGACGAGTCTGGTAACCTATAAACAACATGTGAGTTAGAATTAAACCAAAGTCACTTGTAAATCTATACTTTAACCAAATTAGACTCTAACGCTCGCTTTGCGCTTACTGATTCTTTTAAGTCACTCGAGTACCCTCGGCTCCACCATTTTTAATAATTTAACCATTACGAGTTTTAAGGCGATTCTTTTGTGAGTGTCTTACCAACTGCCTAACATACTTAAAATAATTGTTTCATACCCTAATTAATCCTTTTTGGTCTTTAACATAGGTTTCAAAGTAAGGCGAGGGGTAACGATTCGTTCGCGAAACGTCGTTACTTAAAACGGCCGTTTGTCCTAAACCGTACATCGGAATCAAACGAACCACATATCAAAACGAAGATCGTAACATGAACTATCTAAAAATGGCAATGGTCAAAACCTAGCAGGGAGTTCTCGGGTCCTAATGTTATGAACAAAAGCAGTCTAAAGTAAATCGGACATTACGACGGCTATGTTTACGCGATTTCCCAATTTTATACCATTCCAATTCAACCACCGATCAATCCCAATTCATTCATACAACCAACATCCATCCACACTACATCATAACAGCCCCAATCAACTCAATATTAACAATTTATACTTATTCTTAAACTTGAATTTAAACTATACTTAAGTCCTTTAACCAAACCATAAGATTTCAACATTCAATTCACTACCATTCCAACCCAAACTCTAAACCAACAAGCATCAAGCTACTCTTTTACCATAACTATCAAAATCATCCTAATATACAAAGTAAAGCTAGGGTTTGGAGATGTTATACCTTCCTTGAAGTGATTAGAGTAGCTAGGAAGCCTTAAGAAGCCTTGAGATGACTTAGGGATGCTTGGATCTTAAAGGAAAAACAAGAAAAAATCAAGTTAAAAACCTTAAAATCACTATTCATTGTCTTCTTCATTGATTTCTTGGAGAAGATTGTGAATGATTTGGAGGCTTAAACTCATAGGATAGCTATATCTATGCATAAGGAGTACTAGATAATTAACTTACCAATTAAGGAAGCTTGGAACTTGAATTTTGAAAATTTTTCTTCTTGAAATGAAGAAAAGCCGAGAGCAATGTGGGAGAAATGAAATGATTTTGTGTTTTTGATTTGTTTAGCTTAGCTTGGTTGTTTTTGTTTTGTTTTTTGGTTAATTACCTTTCTAACCTTGAACTTTGTGTGGTTTTAAATCAACCACATCTCCTTCCCCTTATGTCATGCTTATGATGTCATCATCCCTTACTTGCCCTCTTCTTATTGGTTGGATGACCTCATCATCCCTAACCTCCTTGATTAACTTCCTAATTGTTTGCCTAATGACCGCTGATCTGTTATACGGTTCGCTTAACTTTCGTTCTCGTTTCTCGTTTGAGGGATCATACCCGGGATCTTATTACTTGGGTTTCCTTAACCTTTCTCAATACATTATAATCCTTTTATGATCCTCTCTTATAGTCCTTTAATTTAAATCCTTTTTATCCTGTTACCTTATACTCAATTCTTTCCGTATCTAGTGGATTTCCGGGAAAAATCAAAGTGTTCGGAATTGGATTCTGACGATCTTTACATACACTTATATACCATATAGAGTACTAATAAAATCTCAGAATATCCATAACAGAACCCCTACATAGTGTGGCATGAAAAGTTTTCTCATTCAGCAAAAACACTATTCATAAGGGTTACAAAAAGTTCAAAATTTTGGGGGTTATTACAGTCTCCCCTCCTTAAAAGGATTCCGTCCCGGAATCAAATAGAAAATAAATGGGGGTACTTTTCTAGCATTGCGCCCTCTAGTTCCCAAGTTGATTCTTCCACATTATGATTCTGCCATAGCACTCTGACTAGCTTGATCACTTTGTTCCGAAGCACCTGCTCCTTCTTATCTATAATCCTTACTGGTTTCTCCATGTAAGTCAGATCTGGTTGCATATCCACATGCTCATACTCCACTATGTGTATGGCATCCCGATGATACTTCCTTAGCATTGACACATGGAACACATTATGAACTTGTTGTAGGTTCGGGGGTAAGGCTAGCTCGTAAGCCAACTTCCCAATCCGTCTTAATATCTCAAAAGGTCCAATGTATCTTGGGCTTAGCTTTCCTTTCTTTCCGAACCTCATCAATCCTTTCCAAGGGATACCTATAACATTACTAGGTCCCTTATTTCATACTCTTTGTCCTTTCGAGTCAAATCAACATACCTCTTATGTCCATCTTGGGTTACTACCAGCCGTCCTCTGATTAGGTCTATTATATCCCCGGTCCTTTGGACTACTGCAGGTCCGAGCATCTTGCGCTCTACAACTTCATCCTAACATAAGGGAGATCGACATTGTCTTCCCTCAAGGATCTCATAAGGCGATATCTCAATACTGACATATGATCTATTATCGTAAGAAAACTCAATCCGTGTTAAGTGATCATTCCAAATTATTTCAAGTCTATTGCACAGACTCTCATTATAGCTTTTAGCATTATAGCTCTTGCTTCTCAATACACACTCTCTTCCCGTTCATAATCGCTACTACCTTCCGTTCCTAATATTATACTGGTTATACTTTTGCTCGTTAGCGTTCTATAACCTTTTAATAACCACGTCAACTTTAGTATCACAAATGTGTTTCCATTCCGAATACTACCACAACTTTATTACTCCTTTTTCAGCTGTTTCTATTTCCCAAAGTTTGATCAATCATATAGAAGTAAAGGAATTTATTGAGAGATCACTATGATCATAAACACTTGTTATATCGCATAGTTAGTACAGAAGGTGGCCATCCTTTAGTACTTGACAAGCAATTAAACAATAGATGGTATCCTACTAGGCTTCTATCACACAGATAGATAGTCATTCGACAATTCCTCCCCTTCTGGAAGGGTTGTTCTTCTCAGCTTACATGAAATGAAAAGTAGAGAAAAGAACGAACTGAAGAGAATTATATATATGAAAAAAAATATACTGCCACAAAATATCTGGCTTGGAACCTACCTCTGAACTATAGAGGTTTGTCATAGGAGAATAAAACATATGTGTATATATATCAAGTATTATCGCATCGCATTTCACATGCTTAAATATTTACTATTCCACCCATCATTCTATGGACCCATGCTCTTGCTCGAGCTTATACACAATCACCTTTGAAACTCCCTCGATATCGAAAATCGAATCTGGGATCTCATTCTAGACATCATCGTTACTAGAATTCTATGCTTGCACCGCAACCTTCCTCATATAGTAATACGACTCTCTTTTCATAAAAGGGAATAAATATTCAATAGGTAGATATTCTACTTAATTAGTCTATCAATGATAACTTATACACTACCACGACCCGATTAGTGGTACTCAATCTCAACATCCATTCCAATACAACTCTCATGGTTGTAATCAGCTCATTACTCGCAGAATCATTGCTGCATTACTATGGTCCACTACTGACCTACTGTCGTCATTCACGTTCCATGAAATCTTACTATCTAACCATACGGAGTCCATACATGTCGTATCAAATCCTTCTAAGGAGGTAACATAATCACCATTCATGATTCATGAAGAACACTCATGATCCTGACATACATACATGACATGAAGCAGATAAAATTGCAGAAGAGTTTCAATCAAAGCAACGATAGCAGGTTAATACCATTCTTAATCATATGCCTTCGATAGAAGAATTAACTCAAAGTTTCGTTTAGTCCTTTTGAAACATGGTCCAGGCTCATTCTCAAGATAGTACCTTCTAAGATAGATAGCCCGCTCATGGCGATTACACAAATTAAACCTTTACCAAACTACTATTACTGTTGGGTATTGCACAGTCATCAGAAGGAATGTCAATCTTTCAAACCATAATACAACCTTTATGGCTTCAACCATTATCACTGTATTCCTCTGGCACGAGCGCCTGTAATTATCTTCTTACACTTAAAGTGTCGACCACCTCTTTGGCCCTTCCTGATAGTAATATTTCCTTACAATCAATGTCATTTTAACCACCTTCACTAAATTTTCTACCTCATTTCCAATCACTGCTTGAGTGAAGATGTTCTTCCTTACGCTTTGGTGAAAAAAAAAATATCACCAGTTTTCCATAAGTTATTGCCTCGGTCTTTTAGAGGTTAACATTGTCACAACTGACTCTCGATCATACTTAGGACGTCTCTTATCTTGGGTCCTACATGTTTTCACCAATCTCGACCTTCATTGGGTCGATATATACTTTCTTATGGTTCAACACGTGCCCACATGGCATTATTATAATTATGTCATATTTCCTTTATCAAAATTTCTATTCTTGAGAATTTTGAATATTACCTTCCCCCTTGTAAAACCTCTAAGGTTATCCTTAAATCCTTCATCAGGTACACCCTAGGCACAGGGCATATCAAGATACCATTTATTAATACCAGAATCATTGTCTATATACTTCTGAAAAATTTCTCCACCGATCCTTAAAGGTTGTTATTACCTTAATTCTTTCCAATTCATACTGTCAAAACTCATACTCTCCCTATTAAGGGTGAAATGCCAACCTTTATGCATTCCCCTAGGATTCGTTTTAAGTTACCGATGTTCTATCCTTAATTCCACCTTTAAAAAGGTACATGCATCTTTTCATGGATAAATTAAGTCATATATCCCTGATAAGGGTGTCTTATTCAATCATTCCCACCTCGATAGTATATGCCTAATTTTCACAATAACATCTGTATTCAAAATGAGGTCAATCAATATGGCCTCCAAAAGATAACAACGGTTATCCACTCTTCTTGCCTAATTTGGTAACGATAACAAGGATGTTCTGGAAGATATTGCTCGTGTTCAACGTGAACTTCTTCTTAATAATTCCTTATTTACTTTTGTTGTTTATCTCAACAGTCATCTCAATGTTGGGATATCTCTCATACCTGGCGTCTCCCTTCCTAGGTATCGAGCCACCAGTCTTACACTTCACATTCTTGAAGGTCACTTCCTTCATCCAATTTTCCTAATTTCTTACTTTCTTATCTCCTCAGTCTATGTGCGTCTCATTATTTCTCCTTCGAACTATCTCAAGGTTTCCTCGAATCCTCCCAACTTACAGGGGATAAAATATATGTATCTCTTATGCCTTCAACCCTTGAATTTATCTCATGATCAGTCACCATCGCGCTGATGATGACACACTTCTCTATATTTATTGCAAGGGTTTCTTAGGGTTTCCCATACCTAACTCCCTTATCACTTCTCAACTCTATTTCCTTTATATCCCTTTATACTCCTGCCCTTTTCAGTCTTTTATTTTCGTTTCCATTACAACCATTACATGAACCAACACAACATAAGCATTGATTTCAAACATCCCGTAATTCTAGATTCATGTCCTCAGAACGAATCTTGACAACTTTTACAACTTATAGATTCATAATTCATCATATTTTTCCGCTTTTGTTCTGGCTCTAAAGCTTTTATACTACCTTCATAACCTTGGGAAGTACTTTCCCAAAAACAATTGTCTGAACTTTAATCAATTTATTATAACCAATGGCTCCGTGCCTTCCTTAGCCTTTCATCAGCGGGTGGCCTCTCTCTTAGAAGGGTAAGTGACAAAAACAGTCTTTTGTGATTCGTCCATCATTTAGAATCTCAAATGATTCCTATATTTCCTTTAGCCAGGCTCTTGCCTCGACTGGGTCAGCTTGTTCCTTGGAACTCTAAGAGCTTAGCGACTTAAAGGTCCTGAAAGAATTTCTCGCTGCATTGTTTCCTCAGGGTGGTGGTTTGGGATAATAGTCTAAGTTCTGTTTAGGCAGGTCCATGAATTTCCGTATAGGAGTACCGTCTCGGTTCTCCTTATCTCGCTCGACTTCTGTTTTCTCAGTCTAAATATTTCTTCCTACTCCCGATAATTGGGGTCATCTTTTAATTTAAACTCCTCATTTTCCACTTTATTATATTCTGGGTTCCTTATATCTCAATTGCGACCTCCCTGATTATCACATTCAAGGTTTGCCCCTAATCTTATTCCTTGTGGGGGCATATTACTTGGAAAACTTTTGAGAATATCTGGATATTTGTCTTACTTACTTTGCTTAAGTCTTTCCCTCGTTCAGTCCTTGCACGATTGCAAATTATGAATTCTCAAGTTTGATAACTTCATGACACTCTCTTAAGTGTTAATAGTGCAATTAACAATGTGATCTTATCACAAACAAACTGATCTGAACTGAAATTAACGGATATATACATAACCATTTGTTCGAGGGTACAACAACTGAACACGTTAAAGAGAATTACATCATTTGATCTGATTGCTTCTATCCCAAAAGTACTACCATAGATAATCATCTAGTCATTAAAACTAATCATCCATAACTTAGGCTAATCCTCCAAAAACGGTGCTACATGAAACCCTTGTCTGATCGCTCTGGCTCTGCACACTACCATGGATCAAGAAATGCGGGCATGCACAACATCCCTAACCTGCTCCATCACAGAGGTGATGAGGTCTAAGATAGTTGCAAGTAGAGCTGGATCAATCTGACCCTCAAGATGGCCTCTAGCTGTAACACGGGTGGTAGCCCTAATCATTTCCATGCTATGAGCTAATCCTGCCGGAAGTACCCCGCCCTCAATCCTTGGTGTAGTAAGTCGTTCCAACAGATCACTCCTAACATTACGGGCCTCGGACAGGCCACCCAAAGTCATGTGATAATTGGCGATAAGAGAAGTCTGAGTGGTAGCATCTAGCAGTCCATGGGGTGCAGGTGGCGCAGACCCAGGAGATCCAAACGGATAACCAAGCACGGTATCAGGTGACAATGGTGCAGGAGATAAAGGTGGCATTTCCTCAGTAGGTGCTGGGCTCTGTACAGGGGAGGGAACAGGAATTGGTGGAACCTCATGGATGTCTACAGGAACCTCTGGAAGAGGGTCTGATACTGGTATAATTGGTGTCGTGGAAGGCCCCACTCCTTCTGCCCTCATTAACCTTTGTGCCCTTGGTAACTCTTCATCTTCTAGTGCCACCCTCACAGCCATTCTTGCTCTGGTAGTCGCCCTGACTACGGTCATTGTTAGGTCCCAATTTGTTTGTAGAAGGGGGGTTGAATGCAAACAATACCGTTTAATCGAATAAAATGCGGAATAAAATTGTGAAACAAAATTCAAGTTAAATAAAACTTTTATTAAACTTGAAAGGTGTTACAACTACGGTATCGGTTACAAGGGATTAATCTCAAATCAATTATTACAAATCTAGAATAAATTCGACATGAACTTTTTCTATTTTTGTAATTAAAAGATCAAATGCTAAATGCGATTTGAGATTAAGTTCTAGGGATTTTAATCCGCTAGATTGATACACAAGAACAAGATAAATATTTCTAGTTGATTGGATTTAACTTTACAATCTAGAAATTTAATCTTGAAGAAAAGCAGATGAAAAATAAAATGTTATGCTTTTGTTTTCTGCTCCTTTTTCTCTTGTGTGTTCTGTTTGATTGGATTCTGTAAGTTGATCAATAAAGGTCTTCTGCTGCTTTTATCAAACACCGAACTGAAAAATGTACTGGCATGACAATCTCTT
Organism: Apium graveolens; assembly: GCF_009905375.1. Taxonomy (NCBI): domain Eukaryota; kingdom Viridiplantae; phylum Streptophyta; class Magnoliopsida; order Apiales; family Apiaceae; genus Apium; species Apium graveolens. Next base: position 253,515,697 of record NC_133651.1, on the reverse strand, counting down.
TGGCCAGCAAGACTTTCGGTATGACAATATTTACAACTAGCAAGACAATCAAAATGAACTAGCAAGACTTTCGGTATGACTATTAATTGTCATACCGATTGTCATATTAGTTCAAATAAATTGTCTTGCTGAATTAATAACAGATTTTAATCTAAACAGAAATTCTAATAAGACAATTAAATGTATTGGCATGACTTTCGGTATGACTATCAATTGTCATACCGATTGTCATACTAGTTCAAATGAATTGTCTTGTTTTGAATTTAAGCAGATTTTAAACCAATTAAAATCTTGTAAATCCTCAATATTAATTCTAAATTAATTAATCAATTTAATTCAATTAATCAATAAATTAATCTTTGCAGATATAATTTATTTTCTTAATTAAATTATATGACTTAATTAATTAATAGAGAATTAATACTAACTCTGAGCAGCATCCATTCTTCTGACAATCTTCTGAAAATTACTGAGACTTATGAATCAATTCCGCCACTTCAATGCTGACACTCGATGTACTGTCTGGTTCATGAGTGACTAACTTCCGTGACGTTTCTTCATGTCTTGACTTTGATACTCTGATTAAATCCTTGTAATAAATGATACCCTGACGAGATCTCTGTCACTTGATTAAATCCACGATCTTGATTTATATCACTGAGGCATGATCAAATTCTTGAACTTCTTCCAGTGAATCTTCAAGTCTGTAGATGAACAATGTTTCTTTATCCTTTGACAGATGTTACTTTGTGAGATCTCTCTGATGATAGATCCACTATTTACTTATTACATTCTTATTTGAGTTGAGTTAAATCCTCGAATAAACGAATAGGCTATAACATATGCCTTTCAATCTCCCCCTATTTGCTTGTTAGACAATAACAACAAATACCTAGAGGATAACTCAACTAACAAATAAGAAAAAGATATAAACAGTAATGTAAAGTAAATAGCAGAAAAGTTCTGGATTATATTTAACATTTTCCAGATTCCAAATGAATATTTACAAGTGAATACAAGATAGATGTTCCTCTAGCCTGAACATATAACTACATTAGACTATCTTGATTCATAAAGCTCTAATCATATTACATTGAGTTTTGAGCTAATTGACTTCAGTTGTCTTCTCTTCTGACTTCACCTTCTTCTAAATCTTGAAGCAATTCCTTGTCAAAGACACGATCCTTTTCTGAAGTGAAGCTTGCTGGTCTGACTGGTTGAACTCCAACTGACTTCAGCTTATTCTTGATCTGATTGTACCTTTTAATATTCTTTTCACAATATGCTTGAATCAAATCAGCAGCTTGAGTCTTCAACATGGATGAGTATCCAGCAATTCTTAAATGATGTTCCATCCAGACCAGATGCTTAGCTGAGTAGTCTTTAAGAGATTGTACATCTAGCTGACAGATTTGAAGACAATCAGACTTAAAGAATCTCACCTGATGAGGATTGTTGACCACTTGAGGACTAGCCCTGCTGGCAAACTCTTTAAGCCTTTCTCGAAGAACTTCATTCAATTCTGAGCTTCTTTTGACTTTGTTTAAAAGAACCCAAATCTCTGACAAAGAACGATTCTCAAATAGATGAAGTGACACCTTGAAAGATCCTTCACTCTGACAATATACAAAAATGCTCATCTCATTTAGGGATCTATCAAAAGCAGCTGTGATCCTTGAGACTTCAGTCTTGATAGCATTCATGTACATGCCATTGTTAGGATTTGAGATTTCCATCTTGTCAAGAAGATGTAGGAACTGCCTATCATTGTTAGTGCTCAGCTGAGGCATATCAAGTACTCTCCTAGCTTCATCCCATTTCTCACCAATCTTCAGTCTGACATCTCTTCTCCTTTCTTGAGCCTTAATGTCATGAAGACGTTGCTTTTGTAGAGTTTCTGTTCTTTGAATGTCTTTCCTCATGTCAATGATCTGAGAGACCTTCTTGAGTTCAGCTTCTTTTCTTTTCATCTCTGACTGCTCCTTCTGAAATTCTTTCTCAAACAGAGGATCCACTTGAGCTTCTTCTTCCCATTCTCCAAAATCACTTTCCTCTTCAGCTTCAAATAACCCATCTTTATCTTCCTGAACTGGTTCAGTGGGAATGTCAAAAATATCAAAGTCATCCTGTTCTCCACTGTAGTAGACATCATCAGCCTTTCCTTTGTCTCCAGCAGAGGTATCTTTTTCCTTCCCTTTGGCACTACTCCCTTTCTTCTCCCCCTTAGTTGAGGGATCCTCTTCTGACCTTCCTTTGGAACCTCCATCACCTCCAGAGCCTGATCCTCCACCAGACGGTCCTTTAAAATAAGCTCTTTGTTCTTCATTAGGGCAATGAGAATTCTTGATCATGAAATATAGGTGCTTCATCCCTTCATTGAGATGTTCCATGCCCGTCTCTATCTTTAGAAATCTTGAGGAGTCCAGTGAATGATTCATCTCAACGAGGTCTTCAAGAGAAGTCATTCTTGTGTGTAGAGAGCAGAAGTTGGATATGTCATCAGCTGATAAAGTTGGAGTGTCCTGAATGGAATTGAGCTTTGGTATTACAGTGGTCTTGAGATCTGAGATGTCATTCCTGATGATTGCCAGCTGATTGTTGATAGAGGTGGAAGAAGAAGACCGTTCAACCACTTGTGCTTTGAATGCTTGAGCTTCAGCTTGGCTTTTAGCAAGTTCTTCTTTTAGAGCAGCAATTTGAGCTAACAGGTTTACAGTATCAGTGTCTGTGTGAGCTCTCACCTGAATTTCACTCGTGTTTGGTTCACTCACCTCACGTGCTTGTGTTTCTCTCAATATAATTGCTCGTGAGGAGTCATCCTGTTGCTGTTCTTCTGTACCTGCAGTAAAAATCACCCTAGCCTCTTCAAGAGAGGTCAGTGGTGGTGCAATGGGAATTCGCGAGTCCCGATCCTCAGTCAAACCTATCATTTCATGTGAAATAGATGTCTGAATTGCTTCAGGGATAGATTGACCGAGTTGCCCTCCACTTTCTCCAGATAAATCTGCGAGTGGAGAATCCCGTGAGGGAGCCAGAGGTGTTTGATCTGGGAGGGGAGAAAATGACTCTATTAAAGATGGCGGAGAGTCAGATTTTCCCTCTGAAGCATGTGACTGCTCTTCTGCCGTAACTATGACAGGCACTGTAACCGACTCTACGTGCACTCCTCGCTCTATGTCCTGAGTATGATCTGGGGAAGTGTATGGTTCCATTGTGAGTAATGGAATTGTGCTTGACTCAGTACAAGATGTCATGGCCCTATGGCGAATTTCAATAGATGCATCCTGTTGAGAGAATGCCTCTAGCAACTGTTCATTGGCCATTTCAAAGTCCATGTCCTGTTGGGAGGACAAGGATGGGCTTTCAGATGCCTCAGAATATGTTCTTCTTTTCTTAGGAGGAGGCAGAGCTGAGGGTTCACTCATATTTAACAATGCACTACTTCCTAGTAATCTTCTGGGTAACATTTTAGACAGTGGGGGAGAGGTTGAGATAGAATGTGACTTTGCTTTGTGTTTGGCTCTATGACCTGGGATTGAAGCTGTGGTTCTACAACTTCATGATCAGCCCTATCAACCACTGGGGGTCTTTCAACAGAAGTAGGAAGGGAGTGAGAGTGAGGAATTACTACCTGTAATGGAAGAGCATCTGATATTGGAGGAGCCTGGGTGGCTTGAACCACTGGAGGTTGAGGTTGCTGTTCATGACCGGGAAGATTGAAAATAGGTAAAGGAATATAAGTGGCCATGAAAGCAGATACAAGTACTGGAACTTGCATGAATTTGAAGGTTGTGTCTTGGCGAGTGTAAATCTTTTTGCTAACTGGAGGGGGTTCGGTTACTGCAGAGTTAGCAAAAAGGGCTTTGTGTTCAGGTGTGAGAAGATGATCTGCTATAAGCATGAGAAAACGAGCATAGTAACATGATACCCTACGATTTGTAGAATGATCACGTAAAGCAGAAGTTAGACGTCTCAAGAGAATGGGAAAAAGTAGTTTGCCAAAATTGATCCTTTGATTGAAAACAACTGCAAGACCAATATACTGCAGAGTGGAAGTGATGTTATGAAAATTGGATTTTGTGTAGTTGGCAAACACTTTGGAAAGTGTATCGAAGAAAATATCCCATTCAGACACCAAATTGGATTTAGAAAGTTTGGTTAAATTGATCACCCCCTGATAGTGAATAGCATGGAAAAAATTTGTGATATCATTTTCCGAGGGTAAATTACAGAAATTGTCTAGTGGAAAATTTAATGCACGATTGACGACTGTTTCATCAACTACATACTGTGTGTTTGCGACGGTGAATGAAAAAGATTTTGAATTATCGGCCACAGTAGAGGTTGTGCAAATCAGTCTAAGTAGATCGACGTTTAAAATCACATTTGATTTAATAGCAGAGCTAACAATCGAATGGTCATTTAAAAATCTAATCCATGGCTTAAATTTTTCGACATCACATTTTTCTGGATTAAAATAACCAACCTGATTATGCGCGACAATTTGGAAATTGAGAGCCATTTAAAATAATAATAAGACACACACTTTCAGAATTTTAAGAATAATATTAAGAAAATTCGAATTAATTAAATTAATTTAATAATTCGAATTAAATTAATTATAATCGAAAAATTTAGACAGAAATGTATCTCGTTAAAATTCTTAACTCACAAACGCAGTTTTGAAAAGCCAAAAGACACAAAACAGAAATTGAAATTAAAATTAAAAATAACCAAAATAAATAAATAAAATAAAAAAACAGAAACTGATTTTGATTTGTATAAAAAAACAAAAATCCAACAGCACCTCTGTATATATATACTTGTATGTATATATCACAAAGTGATGAATTTGTATGCTGAGTAAAAACTCGAGCAATTAAGATCAACAATGGCAGTTGGGGTTTGATTTAGATCGAGTAGAGAGAGAGAGAGAGAGGAGAGAAAACTGTTCGAATTTTTGAAAGAAAAGAAAACTGATGTGATTGAAGGAAAACTGAACTGTACGCCTTTATATTACAGCTGGTATGACAATCCTGGATTGTCATACCGATTGTCATACCAGGCAAAAGAAAAGAATATATATATATTGTTTATAACTGGCAAGACAATTGATAGTCATACCGATTGTCTTGCCAGTATAAACTATACTGAAAAATACTAATATGACAATTATATATCGAAATGACTTTCAGCAAGACAATTTCAATTGTCTTGCCGATTGTCATTCTGGAAATAAACCGATTTCATGAAAATAAGTATATATATATATAAGTACTGAAATGACTTTCAGCAAAACAATTTCAATTGTCTTGCCGATTGTCATTTTAGTAGAAATACAATCAAATATGTACAGACTTATATAAATATATATATCTATGTACTGAAATTATATAACAAATTAGTAAAACTGAAATAAAGACTTATAATATTTACAGAAACAAAGACAATATATCAGAATTTATTATTTTTATTCTAAAAATGGATTTCTATTGAATTTTAGCAAATAAAATTCATAGAAAAATATTTTTAGAGAAGATAAAATATTCTGAGATATTTTAAATTAACAAGTAGGGAAAATAAAAACAGATAAGATAATTTAAATTACATAGAAATAAGCAAGAAATATGATAAAATGATAAAATAAATTTGCAAATGAATTTTTCATTTATGAAAAATTCATTTGTAAATTCATTCAAGAACAGATCCCAGATATTAACTAAATTAATCACTAAAACTATTCAACATGCCCAATTTACCAACTAATCTGGTAAATGTGGATTCGTCAAGTGGTTTAGTGAAAATATCTGCTATTTGTTCTTCTGTTGGAACAAAAAATAGTTCAACAGTACCATTCATGACGTGCTCTCTAATAAAATGATACCTGATGTCAATGTGCTTTGTCCTCGAGTGCTGCACAGGGTTGTTGGTGATGGCTATTGCACTTGTATTGTCACATAAAATAGGAATTTTGTTCAATACAGAGCCATAGTCTCGTAGTTGGTTCCTAATCCACAAGATCTGAGCACAGCAGCTTCCAGCAGCAATATATTCAGCCTCGGCCGTTGAGTTGGAAACTGTTTGTTGTTTCTTGTTGTACCATGAGACTAGTCTGCTACCTAGGAATTGACAACTCCCTGAGGTGCTTTTCCTATCAACAACACTTCCTGCATAATCTGAATCTGTATATCCGACAAGGTTAAAACCAGATTCTTTAGGGTACCAAATACCTAGATTTGGTGTTCCCTTAAGATATCTTAAGATTCGTTTAACAGCAATGAGATGAATATCTCTAGGATCCGCTTGGAACCTTGCACATAAGCATGTAGCATACATAATATCTGGTCTACTTGCAGTAAGATAGAGTAACGAGCCAATCATACCTCTGTAGCTTGTGACATCTACCTTAATGGAGTTTTCACATGGTCCAAGCTTGACAGCTGTAGTTGATGGAGTCCTTGCTGATGCAGAGTCCTCTAGATTGTACTTTTTGAGGAGTTCCTTGAGATACTTGGATTGACAAATAAATGTTCCATCTAACCTTTGATTTACTTGTAATCCAAGGAAGAACTTCAGCTCTCCCATCATGCTCATTTCAAACTTGCTGTGCATTAACTTAGCAAATCTCTTACAGAGATTATCATTAGTAGACCCAAATATTATATCATCCACATAGACTTGGACTAATATAGTATCATTCTTATGTTTTTTAGAAAAGAGAGTTTTATCTATGACACCTCTAAGAAAGCTATTTTCAATAAGAAATTCAGAGAGAGTGTCATACCATTTTCTTGGAGACTGTTTGAGACCATAGATTGCCTTGAAAAGAAAGTAGACAAAATGCAAATGATCTGGATCTTCAAAACCAGGAGGTTGCTCTACATATACCTCTTCATCCAGCTTTCCATTCAGAAAGGCGCTCTTAACATCCATTTGATAAACTTTAAAGTTTGAGAATGCTGCGAATGCCAGAAATATCCTGATGGCCTCAAGTCTAGCCACTGGAGCATAGGTTTCATCATAATCAATGCCTTCAGCTTGAGAATACCCTTTTGCTACCAGTCTTGCCTTGTTTCTCGTAACCACACCATCTTCATCTAGTTTATTCCTGAATACCCACCTAGTACCAACAGCTTTCTTGTGTGTAGGTCTAGGTACTAGTTTCTAGACTTGTTGACTTTCAAACTGATTGAGCTCATCTTGCATAGCAATCACCCAATTTGGATCAGTTAGTGCTTCTTCAATCTTCTTAGGTTCCATCTCAGAAAGAAATCCTGAGAACAGACACTCATTTTGAGTAGCACGTCTAGTTCTGACTCTAACATCTGGATCACCAATAATCAACTCAAAAGGGTGAGCTTTATTCCAGACAGTCTGTCTTGGAAGATTTGATCTTGATGATTTGCCTTGAAATTCATTGTGATGGTGTGTCCTACTAGATGATCCTTCAGTATCTCCCCCTGAGTTGTTGCCATGTTGACTTGAAGATTCTCCGTCAGTAGCAGTGGTATCTTCATTGTTGCCAAAGTTTCCATCACTATTACCTTGAGTATCATCATGATTAACAGGTTCTTCACCAGCAACAACCTCAGGTTCTTGACCATGTTCTGATTCTGAATCTGACGTATCATCAAACTTCAGTTCCTCAGAAGGATCTTCAGTTTGGATACTAGGGAGTTTAGTGTCATCAAATGTAACATTGACACTATCAGTTACTTTGTGTTGATCAATGATATACACTCTATATGATCTTCTTCCATATCCAACAAAAATACCCTCATATGCCTTTGCCTCGAACTTACCACGACGATCATCTCCATCCTTGAGCACGAAGCATCTGGCACCAAATACATGAAAGTATTTGATAGAAGGTTTCTGTTCATTCAAAATCTCATAAGGAGTTTTCATGAAGTCTTTGTTGATTAGAGTTCGATTCTGAGTATAACATGCAGTATTGACAGCTTCAGCCCAAAAGTACATTGGAAGACCTGATTCACTTAACATCGTTCTTGCAGCTTCAATCAATGTACGATTCTTCCTTTCTACCACTCCATTTTGCTGAGGGGTTCTAGGAGCTGAAAATTGTCTGGTAATCCCTTTGTCTGTACAGAATCCATTGAGAAGTGCATTCTTGAATTCTGTCCCATTATCTGACCTTATTGCTCTAACAGGGACGTTAGAATCTAACTCAATCATCTTGATATGATCAATCACAACTTGTGGTATTTCATCCTTAGAGTGAAGAAATAAAACCCACGTATACTTGGAATAGTCATCAACTATCACAAGACAGTAACACTTCTTTGACATTGAAAGGATATTAACTGGACCAAATAAATCCATGTGCAATAATTGCAGAACACCAGTTATGGAAGATGTGTCAGTGCCTTTGTGACTTGCTTTCTTTGACTTTCCTTTCTGGCAAGCCTCACATAGTCCTTCTGGAGAGAATTCCAGCTGAGGCAGACCTCTTACCAATTCTCTTTTGACAAGAGAATTCATTGTTTTAAAATTGAGATGAGAAAGTCTCTTGTGCCATAGCCAACTCTCATCTGACGATGCCTTTGCATAGAAACAATTGACTTCAAGATTGCTTCCAGAGTTCATGTCAGCTACGAACAGATTTCCTTTCCGGATTCCCATTAAGGAGGGTTTTTCACTTTTCTTGTGCAGAATCTGACACTTCAGCTTGTCGAATAAAACATTGTAGCCGTTGTCACAGAACTGACTAATGCTAAGCAGATTGTGTTCAAGTCCTTGCACAACATATACATTTTCAATGATAACATTTCCAGCTAGCAAACAGCCATATCCCTCCGTTAAACCTTTGCTTTTATCTCCAAAGGTAACCACTGGGCCAGCTTTCTCAACCACATTTGATAGCAGGGCTCTATCTCCGGTCATATGTCTTGACGATCCGCTGTCAAGAATCCACACTACCGGTTGTACCTGTTTAATGCCCTCTTTTCTTGACGATGAGGTGCTTGCATCACTAGCCATGAGAGCAAGATTCCCAACTTCTTCATCTTCACTGTCAGTATCATCCCAGCTTCTTCCCTTTGCCAGGTAAGCCCTTTCAGATTTACTCTTCTGATTAGAATCGTAAGCGTTCTTCCTAGCTTGTTTTGGCTTCCTGCATTCTGTGGCAAAGTGTCCCAACTCATTACAGTTGAAGCATCGAATGGTGCTTCGATCAACCATCCCTGTTTTATACCCACCACTGCTGGTGTTAGAGGATGAAGATCCACCTTTCTGGAATCTGTTGTAGTTGGACTTGTACTTGAACTTGGGATTCCTTTTGAATCTGACATTTGAGAATCTCTTGACAATCAGGGCCATTGACTCATCCTCCAATTGCTCCAGTTCTTCCAAGGAATAATAATCATCTCCTGATTGATTTGTAGTAGGAGAATCAAATTCTGCTACTATCACATTATCTTCAACCTTGGAAGACTGTACCATTCTTTCTGACTGTTGAGATTGTTGTTGATATTGTGGTTATTGTTGTTGTTCATCAGCTACTAGAGCAGTAGACGTGCTGACCACTCTTCCTTTCCCGTAAACTTCCTTCTGCTGAATCTGCTCCAACTCATAAGTCTTTAACACACCATAGAGCCTTTCCAAAGAAATCTCACTCAGATCTCTTGCTTCTCTTATGGCAGTGATTCTATGTTCGAGATGAGTTGGCAGTGTTAAAAGGAACTTTTTGTTGACCTCCCTGATGGAATAGTATTTACCATTAATGTTCAGGTTGTTGATCAATGCATTGTACCTCTCAAACACTTCAGTGATTCCTTCCCCTGGATTGGATTTAAAGTATTCATACTCAGAGGTTAGGATTTCTAGTTTGTTCTCCCTAACTTCCTCTGTGCCTTCATTAATAATCTCAATAGTTTCCCAGATATGTTTAGAATCTTTACAATTCATCACATGTCTATTCATCAGGGGATTAAGGGAATCTACTAAGATTAATTGAAGGCTAGCATCCAGGGAAGCTTCTTCTATTTCAGCAGGAGAGAAGTCCTCAGGATCCTTCACATAAGTTCTCGCTTTGGTGATCACCACATCATTTTCTATTATCTCTGGTTCAATAACCATAGGAATTTTTGGACCCTTCTTCAACACTTGCAAATATTTGGGATTAGCAACCTGTAAAAACAGTAGCATCTTCTTCTTCCACATAACATAATTTTCTTTATCGAAAAGTGGAATTTTAACGGTTCCAACTTTTTGTGTAGTCATTATGAATTTTTTTGAGTGAATAAAAAATTCAAGAAGTGAAAGAAACACAAAAGTCTAGGATCTAGATTTGTACGTTAATCAGAAGGCTCTGATACCAATTGTTAGGTCCCAATTTGTTTGTAGAAGGGGGGTTGAATGCAAACAATACCGTTTAATCGAATAAAATGCGGAATAAAATTGTGAAACAAAATTCAAGTTAAATAAAACTTTTATTAAACTTGAAAGGTGTTACAACTACGGTATTGGTTACAAGGGATTAATCTCAAATCAATTATTACAAATCTAGAATAAATTCGACATGAACTTTTTCTATTTTTGTAATTAAAAGATCAAATGCTAAATGCGATTTGAGATTAAGTTCTAGGGATTTTAATCCGCTAGATTGATACACAAGAACAAGATAAATATTTCTAGTTGATTGGATTTAACTTTACAATCTAGAAATTTAATCTTGAAGAAAACAAATGAAAAATAAAATGTTATGCTTTTGTTTTCTGCTCCTTTTTCTCTTGTGTGTTCTGTTTGATTGGATTCTGTAAGTTGATCAATAAAGGTCTTCTGCTGCTTTTATCAAACACCGAACTGAAAAATGTACTGGCATGACAATCTCTTTGGCCAGCAAGACTTTCGGTATGACAATATTTACAACTAGCAAGACAATCAAAATGAACTAGCAAGACTTTCGGTATGACTATTAATTGTCATACCGATTGTCATATTAGTTCAAATAAATTGTCTTGCTGAATTAATAACAGATTTTAATCTAAACAGAAATTGTAATAAGACAATTAAATGTATTGGCATGACTTTCGGTATGACTATCAATTGTCATACCGATTGTCATACTAGTTCAAATGAATTGTCTTGTTTTGAATTTAAGCAGATTTTAAACCAATTAAAATCTTGTAAATCCTCAATATTAATTCTAAATTAATTAATCAATTTAATTCAATTAATCAATAAATTAATCTTTGCAGATATAATTTATTTTCTTAATTAAATTATATGACTTAATTAATTAATAGAGAATTAATACTAACTCTGAGCAGCATCCATTCTTCTGACAATCTTCTGAAAATCACTGAGACTTATGAATCAATTCCGCCACTTCAATGCTGACACTCGATGTACTGTCTGGTTCATGAGTGACTAACTTCCGTGACGTTTCTTCATGTCTTGACTTTGATACTCTGATTAAATCCTTGTAATAAATGATACCCTGACGAGATCTCTGTCACTTGATTAAATCCACGATCTTGATTTATATCACTGAGGCATGATCAAATTCTTGAACTTCTTCCAGTGAATCTTCAAGTCTGCAAATGAACAATGTTTCTTTATCCTTTGACAGATGTTACTTTGTGAGATCTCTCTGATGATAGATCCACTATTTACTTATTACATTCTTATTTGAGTTGAGTTAAATCCTCGAATAAACGAATAGGCTATAACATATGCCTTTCAGTCATCAATTCCTCAGCGGTCCTCTCTTCATTCTCATCAGGATCCTCCATGAGATCCTCCACAGCCGCAATCCTTTCCAGAATAACATCCTCAACCACAACATTCTCAATATGAATCTCATCCGGTCCCTCATTAGGGTACTCTATCGGATTCACAATTTGATCTCCAACTTGTAATAAAACATCCTCATGTTGATGCTCCTGAACCTCAGGGTTCGGTGCCCCGCTGCCCTATACGAGAACGAACTATGTTACTATCACGATATTTATAAGGGTTCCCGTAAGGGTTTTAACTGTCAGTACTACGTTAGGTAGCCCGGCTATGAACTTGGCAAGAGTTCTTATTATCTTAGTGAACTTATTATCTTAACGTCACATCATCTCTGAGGTTTATAACGCTTGGCTCTGATACCATTTGTGTAACACCCCCAAATCCGGGGTCGGGGATCCGGGTTGTCACGAGTTCCATTTCCCTTAATAACACCCAATCTTAATAAATAATCAACTACTCTATACTGTGACCCCACGATAAACACACACACCAAAAGTTATAGTCTCAGAGATGAACACTCAAAAAAAATAACACAAGTCCTTATATTCCACAGTTATAAACCGTTACACCTTAAAAGAGTTCTGAATAAATTTACATATTCCTTGCCATTAATACAATTCATATTATACATAAGTCTGGTTCATCAATAGTTGAAAACCTAGCCTATTGGTAGCTCCTACCTCAGCTACGGCGACATCAACGCTTCCAGAAGACTGCGGAACGTTTTCCAACCGCTTGCGAATCGGGAGCTTGGTCCTGTTCATCTTTTCTATCTGTTGTTGTGTGATGAAAGAAGAAACCAAGGGTGAGCAGCAAGCCCACCAAAATAATATATATAATGATTAACAATATATGAGCCTTCTCATAGTACTCATTAAAGTCTTGGTCAAAAGAAATGAACCAAGTTTGATATCTTAATGCGATGAAGTCGCAAAATATTCAGTATATATACATATATACTTTTCAAAATCTTGGAAGTCCTCTTCCATGCATAATATACACAGAGTTCCAGTTTATAACTGTATAAAAATATCGTTGCAAGGTGATCTCATATATCTAACCTTGTCTCAACATTTTTGTGAAAATCTTTGTCATGCATGAGATAATAATTAACCAGATATAAGTTGAAAATATGAAGTTATAAGATACTCCAATATACTTATATCTTTTCCGAATACTACTTGAACTACCACCGTTCAAGGTATAATCAGATTCAAAAGTTCATCACCTAGATGAGACTACAAGATAAGACTTGAATAAATTCAATCTTTGAAATATTATTGAATGAAATGAAGTTATGAGATACTTCATTAAGTCCCGATATATATATATATATATATATATATATATATCCATATATATCTCTCATACATTTCCTGAAAACCTCTGTCATGTAAAGTATGAACATAGTTGCAATATCCAATGAATTTGGAAAGAAATTTTTTTTGGCATAAACCCGATATCTTGCTGATCAGGCAAAGATACCAATAAGTAACCTTTTCTACTAGTAGATGGATGAATCCCCCACCGGTCATCACCCTGGCCACATAAGGACCTTGTGCTGGACCGCCACCCGGCCTCTTACGTGTTGATGGACTGCCACCCAGCCACTTACACTTTGATAGACCGTACCCCGGCATGTCGCTTATGCCGACTCAATTAGAGGGACTTACTTCCCGAACGTTGGGCAAGTAATCAAATTGTTTTCTCAAAACAGCAACCACGTTGCGAATGTAAAATACACCACAGAGCCGGATCCCCCAGGTTTTGAGCGAGTATTTAAATCCCCTTCGAAAGGAGGATCTTAAATATAAAAGAATGAGTTTTGGGATCCGCCCTAACTTTTAGAAATCATTTTGAAGACTCGAAAACATTTTTAAGAATGTTTGGTGTACTTGCTGATTTATTAAAATAAATCAGTCCCGATATATTAGAAATATCTGAATATTATTATTTAAATATTATTCTCATAAAGATAATCCTTATAAAAATAATCGAAGTAGAAGTTTTAAAACTTATACTTGAAATGAATAATAATTAACCAAAGATATACTTATACGAAAGTACGATCTTTATTGAATAATCGAAAATAAGTTTAATTATCGAAACATTATTCTTTAATAAAATAAAGAATATTATTAAATAATAAGCGGAGTCATAATACCTCGAATGAATATTATAAATAATATTCATTAAATAAAATAAACGGAGTCATACATCCTCAAATGAATATCCAATTAATAATCATTAAATAGAATAAACAGAGTCATAAGTTCTCGAATTAATATTCAAATAATATTCATTATTTAAAATAAAGTTATCGAATAAACCTTATTCGATCAATAGTTTTGAAAACTACATCCATATATATATAAATATATATATATAATATACTCGGGAACATCGACTCCCGGTTTAAAAATATGTTCACCTTTTGATCCCCTATACTAAGGGTAAACTCAAATACCGCTTATCACTAGCATAGGTATTATGCAACTATAAGCATTTGAACCAACAGATATATAAATCAAGAATATGATCCAGGCATGCATATATACCATATCACATGCTACAATATATCGCAAGAATTTGCTAATAACAAATATGCATTTATCGCAAGATCATGCATATACACATATACATCACAACAACAATTATACGGGTAGAAAACTTGCCTGAGCGACTGGGGGTTACAAATGGCTCGGGACGAGTCTGGTAACCTATAAACAACATGTGAGTTGGAATTAAACCAAAGTCACTTGTAAATCTATACTTTAACCAAATTAGACTCTAAAGCTCGCTTTGCGCTTACTGATTCTTTTAAGTCACTCGAGTACCCTCGGCTCCACCATTTTTAATAATTTAACCATTACGAGTTTTAAGGCGATTCTTTCGTGAGTGTCTTACCAACTGCCTAACACACTTAACATAATTGTTTCATACCCTAATTAACCCTTTTTGGTCTTTAACATAGGTTTCAAAGTAAGGCGAGGGGTAACGATTCGTTCGCGAAACGTCATTACTTAAAACGGCCGTTTGTCCTAAACCGTACATCGGAATCAAACGAACCACATATCAAAACGAAGCTCGTAACATGAACTATCTAAACATGGCAATGGTCAAAACCTAGCAGGGAGTTCTCGGGTCCTAATGTTATGAACAAAAGCAGTCTAAAGTAAATCGGACATTACGACGGCTATGTTTACGCGATTTCCCAATTTTATACCATTCCAATTCAACCACCAATCAATCCCAATTCATTCATACAACCAACATCCATCCACACTACATCATAACAGCCCCAATCAACTCAATATTAACAATTTATACTTATTCTTAAACTTGAATTTAAACTATACTTAAGTCCTTTAACCAAACCATAAGATTTCAACATTCAATTCACTACCATTCCAACCCAAACTCTAAACCAAAAAGCATCAAGCTACTCTTTTACCATAACTATCAAAATCATCCTAATATACAAAGTAAAGCTAGGGTTTGGAGATGTTATACCTTCCTTGAAGTGATTGGAGTAGCTAGGAAGCCTTAAGAAGCTATGCGATGACATAGGGATGCTTGGATCTTAAAGGAAAAACAAGAAAAAATCAAGTTAAAAACCTTTAAATCACTATTCATTGTCTTCTTCATTGATTTCTTGGAGAAGATTGTGAATGATTTGGAGGCTTAAACTCATAGGATAGCTATATTTATGCATAAGGAGTACTAGATAATTAACTTACCAACTAAGGAAGCTTGGAACTTGAATTTTGAAAATTTTTCTTCTTGAAATGAAGAAAAGCCGAGAGCAATGTGGGAGAAATGAAATGATTTTGTGTTTTTGATTTGTTTAGCTTAGCTTGGTTGTTTTTGTTTTGTTTTTTGGTTGTTTACCTTTCTAACCTTGAACTTTGTGTGGTTTTAAATCAACCAAACCTCCTTCCCCTTATGTCATGCTTATGATGTCATCATCCCTTACTTGCCCTCTTCTTATTGGTTGGATGACCTCATCATCCCTAACCTCCTTGATTAACTTCCTAATTGTTTACCTAATGACCGCTGATCTGTTATACGGTTCGCTTAACTTTCGTTCTCGTTTCTCGTTTGAGGGATCATACCCGGGATCTTATTACTTGGGTTTCCTTAACCTTTCTCAATACATTATAATCCTTTTATGAACCTCTCTTATAGTCCTTTAATTTAAATCCTTTTTATCCTGTTACCTTATACTCAATTCTTTCTGTATCCAGTGGATTTCCGGGAAAAATCAAAGTGTTCGGAATTGGATTCTGACGATCTTTACATACACTTATATACCATATAGAGTACTAATAAAATCTCAGAATATCCATAACAGAACCCCTACATAGTGTGGCATGAAAAGTTTTCTCATTCAGCAAAAACACTATTCACAAGGGTTACAAAAAGTTCAAAATTTTGGGGGTTATTACAGATACCAAATGGGTATTCAGAAACAAGATGGATGAAAATGGCATAGTAGTCAGGAACAAAGCTAGATTGGTTGCTAAGGGCTATTGTCAGCAAGAAGGAATAGATTTTGATGAAATATTTGCTCCTGTTGCAAGACTTGAAGCCATCAGAATCTTCTTAGCCTATACAGCCCATGCCAATTTCAAGGTCTATCAGATGGATGTAAAAAGTGCCTTTCTGAATGGAGATTTGGAGAAAGAAGTCTATGTCAGTCAACCTCTTGGTTTTGAAGATCCAAATTTTCCAGAACATGTCTATTATCTTTTTAAAGCACTTTATGGATTGAAGCAAGCACCTAGAGCCTGGTATGACACTTTATCAAAGTTCCTTTTGGAAAATCACTTCATAAGAGGTACTGTAAACAAAACTTTATTTTTCAGAAATATTATTGGCTATAGTATACTTGTTCAAATTTATGTAGATGATATTATTTTTGGCTCTACCAAATGAGAAACTTTGCAAAAAGTTTGCAAAACTGATGCAAAGTAAGTATGAAATGAGTATGATGGGAGAACTAACTTACTTTCTTGGCTTACAAGTTAAGCAAGTTAGTGATGGAATATTCATTAGTCAAATTAAATATATTTTTGATCTTTTAAAGAAGTTTGATCTAATGGATTGCACATCTGCAAAAACTCCCCTGCAACTAAGCTTGAATTAAACACTACTGAAAAGTCTGTGGATATTTCAAGTTGTAGGGGCATGGTTGGCTCACTTCTGTACTTAACAGCTAGTAGGCCAGATATAATGTTTGCTACATATTTATGTGCTAGATTTCAGGTTGATCCTAGAGAATCTCACTTAATAGCTATTAAGAGAATTTTCAGATATCTCAAGGGAACACCAAATCTTGGCATTTGGTACCCTAGAGATTCTGGTTTTGATCTAACTGGTTATTCAGATGCAGATTATGCAGGTTGTAGAATTGATAGAAAAAGTACAACAAGAACCTGTCAATTTCTAGGAAACAAGCTTGTGTCCTGGTTCAGTAAAAAGCAAAATTCAGTTTCTACTTCTACAGCTGAAGCTAAATATATTGCTGCTGGTAGTTGTTGTGCACATATATTATGGATGAAAAATCAATTGCTAGACTATGGTTTGCAAGTTGAAAGGATTCCTATTTTGTGTGATAACACAAGTGCAATTGCCATCACTGAAAATCCAGTACAACATTCAAGGACAAAGCACATAGATATTAAGTACCATTTCATAAGGGAACATGTAATGAACGGTACTATGGAACTACATTTTGTTCCAAGTGAGAAGCAGCTTGCAGATATCTTTACCAAGCCACTGGATGAATCCACCTTTTCAAGGTTGGTAAGTGAGTTAGGTATGCTTAATTACTCTTAAATCTATCTGAGTTAATTTGCAAGTTGAAATGCAGCTAGAAACTTAATTGATTTTTCAGTCTTGGATGAAATTTTGGCTAAGTCAAAATTTACATCTCGACGAATGATCGTTATCCACTGAGTTTGATCATCCGTCGATATCTTATTTGCTAACAAAAATCAATTATGTTTCTGGAATATTTTATGTCTCGACGAATAACAGTTTATCCTCATACGTCGAATTGTCTTAATCTCAGCCGTTAATTCCCTGGACATTATCCATCGAGTATACTTACAGTTTGTAAGCATAACACGATGGATAATGGGTGGAATTTTTACAGTTTATTTTTAGACGGCTATTTTAGGCAATTTCTATTGGTTACTTTATTTTACTTTGTGATTTTTATCAGTTATTTTTGAGTTAGTATAAAAGCTTATTTCATTACAATTGCTTTTCTTTTATCATTCTCAATTCAACTGCTCTAATTTCATTCTCTCTCAAAGCACTTACTCTCTGTCTCTTCAAGCTTTTATTCTCTAACAATGGCACCTGTTGTAAAGATTATGTCTCAAACTGGGTTCATTTATGAGAAGAACAATTTCACCGTACTAGTGAACAAGGGTATTCAGCAATCTGGAGACTATCACAAGATGATGGACTTTGTGAAGAGTTGCAATCTCAACTACGACATGGTGGAATCACCCACAATCTTCTGTGAAGTTGTTGAAGAGATGTGGACCACTGCTACCTACA
Organism: Apium graveolens; assembly: GCF_009905375.1. NCBI lineage: Eukaryota > Viridiplantae > Streptophyta > Magnoliopsida > Apiales > Apiaceae > Apium > Apium graveolens. The sequence goes on along the minus strand of NC_133651.1, from coordinate 253,497,367 downwards.
ACTCTATAGATAAGACCATCACTCTAACCATTAAAGGTAAAGAATTCTGTATCAATAGTGATGTGATAAAAGCATGTTTCAAAAATCCTGATAACAATGTGACTTCACCACACACTGACACTGATATAATCAATATGCTTAATTCCATGCACTATGCACTTCCTACTTCTAAACTGAGTGATATTAGGAGAATGGGTCTTAGGAAAGAGTGGAGTTTCTTGTGTGATATAGTTACAAAGGTTTTCTCAGGAAAGATCATTAATTTTGATTCAGTAAATATTTCCATGCTTAACATGCTCTACATGCTAGTTACAGATAAATTCTACAATTTCAGTGACCTTGTCTTGTTTGAGTTAGGTTTTAAATTAGGAGAGTTAAATAAAAGAGGTAAGAATATGTATTATGCTAGATTTCTTATGTTATTAGCTAACCACCTCTGTGAAGAGATTGTGCTTGAGAACCCTAACAACAAACTAGATTGTTGGGTTCAAGAGAGAAGGCTCATTGCAGATTTGAATAGGGCCAATCATCACAAGGATGTGCCAATGTTCTATTTTCCTGTAATGCAATCACCTCAGGGAAGTGAGGTAAGTTCACATATCCTTACAACTATTCCAACCTCCACAATTTCTTTGAGTTCAAGTGTAGCTATGGCAACTGTGTCAATGACCAAACAGTTGCCTCCCAAAGCTGCCAAACCTTCAATTATTTCAAAATTCAAATCAAAGAAAGCCCCCTCTGGTATCTCCCAAAAGATGCCAGTTGAAAAATCCACTAAAGCCAAAGAGGGGAGTGTGAAGGAGGGTAAGTTAGGTGAGGGAAGGGGTGAACATAAAAGAAACCCCAAGAATAAGGTTGGAGAGTTGAGTGAATCCCATCCTAGCCACGCTGCAGTTTCCCAACAAACTGCAGTGCTTAAAAAGGACAAAAGCTCATTTCTAGCTGCATCCTCCCAAAAGGGTGTAGCTATTGAACAAAGCTCTCAACCAAGAGCACAGGCCAAGAGGGTTAGGGACACAAGCTAACCCCAAACTTATACCAGAAAGAAGAAATCAAAAACCTTTGGGGATGCACAGGGTACACACACTGTGCAAACTGGTGCTAAAGACACAGTCACTGCACCTTCACAAATTCAGTTTGATGTGGCTCCAATAAATGTGGAGTCACAGCCAAAATCTCTAGTTATAGAAGCACCTCAAACACCAAACTCACCAACAAATTCTCTGGATGTGGATATGATAAACACATCAATTCCTGATTCCCCTTCTTTAACTCTGTTAGGGAAGCCAAAATCTAGTGCAAGTGAGCATCATCTTTTAGAAGATTTGTTGGCTCACTTGCCAATTTTTTCAGGAACTGTTGTGTCATCTGTGCCTAAAATATCTTCAATCAGCACAGAGTCAACAATAGTTTCTATTCACAGCTCATTCATTTCTACTCTCTCGACGGATATTGCTCATCCGTCGAGTAGTGATTGTATCCCGACGGATAAGCCTAACAGCAGTTATCCGTCGGATAGCAAAACCACTCACTCGATGGATATCACTCATCTATCGAGTATCTTTGCACAACTTCAAACTTAAATTATTTCAAGTGCAGAAGATTTAGTGGTTGTACAGTCACTCTTAGGATTAAGAGAGAAGAGTGTTTTGAGTGAGAGTCTGGGTTGCTCCCAAGAAAAGGAGAGGAAATGAGTGAAAATCTGCAATCCATTTCTTCAGGATTGGCAAAAGATAGTGAGAGGAGTCCCACCTTAGTAGGTGAAGGTGAGGGTGTGAGGGTAGGGAGCCAGGGTGAGACCCTGATGCAACAAAAGAGAGAATATGAGAGAAATGCAGGTACTGGAGCAATAAGGATGGATGTCATTGCTAGTGAGTCAATGAATGTCCAGGATGCAGACAGGGAAGGACTATCTCAGCATCCTAAAGCTGTTATAGATTCCACTTCCCTTGATGCTGAGGCATTTACTTACCCTATTCCAGCTTATCAACTTCTAGCTGAACAGGGCAATGACAATGCAGAAAGGATGCTGAATTTGGTGCATACCACACAGTCTATAATGAGAGCTAAGGATGCCATCACAGCTTTGCCTTCTACAGCTAGTGATGTAGACTATGAGACTGGTGGTTCAGCTGATTTCTTTGGAGATGGGAGTGGGGATAGTGAAGATGAAGCAATGGACATAGGGGGAGAAGTAGGCTCAAGTTCAAGGTCAGGTATGCCATCATGGGCATTCTCAAAGCACTGTTATGAGCATTACTTCAAGACAACCCTGATCCACTTAATCAATCAGACAAATACTGCTCTTCAAACCACTACCAATGCCAGCACCAAGAAGCTCCTTCAGGCACATCTAGCCTCCCTGCAACTTCAACAAATCCAGGGCTTCCAGCATGCTAGGGATGTGAACACCATGAAGGGTGATATTGAGGAGATGAAGAAGGCCCTTTCAGACAGGATAGATTCTAAACTTCCAGAAGCTACAATGCTTGACATCAAGAGGTAATTAAGGAAAAATTCTGATCTGTCAACCAAGATAGATACCTTGGACACAAGAATGTCAGCCATGGAAGCATCTTTAACTGCCATTCATCTCCATCAAGCCCAACATACTGATCTACTTAAAAAACTGGTGGCTGCTGAAGCCCCCTCCTCTACTCAAATTGATGATAACAAAAAGGGGGAGAAAGGATCAAGTGAGGGGGAGAGGCTTCAGATTCAAATCTGTAAAGTAATTGTACCTTCAATTACTATCTCAAAGCCATCAGTTACAGATAGTATAGATCTGATCAATGCAGCAACAACCAACTTAAGAGCAGATGATAAGGAAAAGTTGAGTTTAGTCAACTGGGAGAAGATTGATGAGGAAATACAGAAGACGTTTGAACTTGTCAAGGAGCCAGTTAAGTCAGCCATCCATCACTCTCAAGTCAAGCAAATTAGTATGAATGAGATGAGCATGAACTATCTGGAAAGAGGACAATCTTCCTGCATCAAATCTCCAAAGGCTGAAATAATTCTCAAACCAAGGGCAAACTACTCAAAATTATCATTGAAGAACCCTTTGGATACTGTGTATGAGACATCTAAGCCTGATGAGAAGAAGCTTCTGTCAAGGTCAATTGCTTTATACAAAGATCCAGTTGATTCAGCTTCCAAAAGAAGAATTGCCAAGATTTTCAAAAATGGGAAAGAAATTTGTGTGGTAGCTGGACATCCTCAATTTGCTCAAGCAAAGAGAGAAGAAAAGGCTAGATTGAAGCAGGAAAAGAAGCAAGCTGCTCTGGATGCTAAAAAGACTAAACAAAAGAAATAGCAGATTGCTATCTTGGCCAAGTTACATGCTGTAAATTCATCACAACAAATCCCTTCTCAACCATCTGAAGCTATTGAATCAAAGAAGCAAGTTGAACAACAGAAGAAATCTCCAAGAAAGAAGGAATTGGCTAAAAGAACTAAAAGGAAACTGGATATTGTTGACAAGGAATTGGAAGATCAATTTCCTAAGGAATCCACACCATCTACAACTCAAGCATCAAAGCCCTCTGTGGTATTTGAAGATATCAGGGTGGTGGATCCCTACAGGAATATTCATGGTGAACCTATTATGCCCAAGGATGAGCCAATAGAATGGGAGAACATACCAATTTCTGACTTCAATCTACCAATCCTTAGCAAGCCAAAAAGAACAAAGTCAAGAGCAGTCAAGAAAGTGAAGTTGTCACCTCTCAAATCCAAATCTCAAGTCAAAGCTCAATCTAAAGTCAGTAAGGGAAACTATCTGTACTTGTGTGACATCAAAGAATTTTCTGATCTAAACCTCTATCTGGATGAACTAGATGAAGTGAAAGGAATTGATGCATACAGAAACCTACCTGAAAAGTTAGTGTTCAAGTACAAAGGAGGAAAGGAGATTCAGTGGCCTCTTCACATGATCCTTCAAGAAAGCCAAGCTGTACTGATTAAAGTTTATTCATCCTTCAAGAAGAACTTTGGGTTCAACATTACTGCAAGAAGATTGGTATTGAAGAAGATTGAAGAACTAAGGAGTGTTAGAGCTAAAGATGCACTCCCAAAGACTCTAATCATCCCTTACATAGGGAGAAGAGTGCATCTAAGGCCCTACTGGCTAATGGAGTTCATAGATGACAAAGGTGTGAGAAGATTCTTCAGATTAGAAGACCAATTGAGCATCTCTAGCAATGAGACTCTTTTGGAAATGCAAGGAAAGCTAAATCTCTCAGAATCTGATGAACTGGAATTCCACAGACAGCTCCAAAATCAGATTGAGGAAAATAACAGAAAGCTTGGAAAGAGATCCAGACCTTCAAGAAACTAGAAAAATCTGCTCAGGCTAGAGGAGCATCTTGAAAAATGACTGTGAGCAAAACTTTGTATTTTTTTGTTAATTGAAGCACTTTTCAGTAATATCTACTTTCTCTTAAAGTTATTTTTTAGGGTGTTTTGTTTTCATCAAGTAACTCTTAATTTATGGCTACAATTCCAGTAGACATAAATTGGGGGAGATTGTTGTGTATATGTTGTGTACTTGATTATTTCATGAACAAAACACCTTAGTAGATTTTACTTAGTGAAATAACGTAGCACTCGACGGATAAGATTTATAGTCCCGACGGATGACTCATTATAGTCCCGACGGATGATGACTTATTATCCATCGAGTGAGTAGCTTATGTAACAATAAGTCTGTAGCACATTTCTGCATTCACCATTTTATAGATTCTGTAAGTAGTATTCAAGTCATGTTGACTTTAACTAGATATGCAGAATAGGTTGATTAATTGTACATAGATGATGTCTTGTAATTCTGCATAAATGAAATGAAGTCAAGTGCCAGTTTGCTACCCGATGGATAACCTACAATGAAGTCGATGGATGATCAAATGGACAACCCGACGGATGATCAATAACTCGACGGATGATTATAAACCCGATGGATAAAGAATTCAAATATCCGTTGATAGTGACAACACAGTCACATGCGTCGAGTGGATGCAAATGGAATGTGGTAGCCTATTCAACTAGGTTTTCGAGAACAAAGAAGCATTGCCATTTCCATGCTATTATGAAGATATTCAAAGATACTGGAATAGAGTAATGAAGTAGCATTGTAATAGACTAGATAGTTTTTGTTTTATTATCTTGTCTTATTACTTTGTAATCTTGGTGATATATAAACCAAGTAGTAGCAACTAAGACACAATCGATCAAAGCAAGAAAGCAGAGAAACATTTGTAAGCAGGTTCAATTATTGTAAGCAGCTGTGAGCATTTCTGCACACAGGGTTCTCTTGATATATATTATATATCTCTGGTGGAATCATTCAAATCCACCAGAAATTTTTAAAGACTTTTGTTTTTAATTACTTGTGTTTTGATTCACTTAAGTTTTTATTCCGCACTGTGCTAATCAATTCACTTATATTTATATTCGAGTTAGAACATTTTATTTCAAGAAAAAGTTTCAAGAATTCCATTCAACCCCCCTCTTGTAATTCTTGTCATATTGTTACGGGACTAACAGTTTCCCATACCCTGTTCTGAAAAAATGGCCACAAGAAAGAGCAAAACTTCGGTCTCGGGAACTATTCAACCCACCGTTGTCCCACCCAGGGATGGCGAGATGGATGAGATATAAGAGGAGCCCCCATAACTCGTGCTTCATCTAAACTCCAGCCCGGAGACCAGAGAGTAACTATAGAGAAAGCAGCCCACAAGTATGTAGAAACCTCTACAAACCCTTGGGGAAACATGACTCCGGAGCAGATTCAAGCGGCTATGGATCTATGGAAGGAAAAGAACAAGACTCCTGAAACCCGTCCCGGGGACCAGGAGGAACACTCTGAAGAATCTCGGGGCTCAGTCTTGGACCAGAATGGCAAAACTAAGAAGCCATCAGAAGACGCCCATGTCGAGATCAAGAGTGCTACACTCCGGGACCGCATCCAGAAGGAAGACGAGGCCAAGGCCAAGGCCAACATTGAAAAGAGGATCCAAGAGGAGGAGGCGAAACAAAAGAAGAAGACACGCATGATTCATGTCTCCTCAGATTCCGAGCAGGAGAAGGAATCTAAACAGGAGCAGACGGCCCAGGTTCTCCGGGATCTTAAAAGAAAAGTTGAGGGGAACGTGGAGGTCGGAGCGGCGACCACGCCCTTTACCAGAAAACTGGAATCCACCCCCAGGGAACCCACACTCAAACACTTTAATTTTGATTCTTTTGACGGGCTGGCCGACCCTGAAGAACATCTGAACTACTTTGAATAGATCTCAAACATATATGATTACAACGACCTCACCAAGTGTCCTTTATTTGCTTTAACACTAAAGGGAGGAGCACAAAAATGGTTCAGCAGAATCTCCTCTCGGAGCATTGACTCTTAAAAAGACTTTCGGGAAATATTTTTAAAGAGGTTCAGGGCGAACCGCATGAACGAGCTCCAGATGTGCCACTTGGAAACCATCCAACAAAATAGCAGAGAAACACTACCCGAGTTCATCAAAAGATTTCAAGAAGCGGTCAACCAACTCTCCAACCTTGAGGAGAAGGAAGTCGTAAACATTTTCCGATGAAACCTCCACCCGGTCTCATGCGAAGGTTGAAAGGAATATGTCCTAAGTCCAATCATGTATGAGGATTTAGGAATAACTTTTATGTAATGTGTTTTGATTTCATTGATATTAATAAAGACATGTTTTGTTTTTATTACGGGCTTTATCTATTTAAGTGTTTAAATAAGATATACCATAGTTTAGAGTAAAGCTTTTTATGGATTATGATGAGATCATAATAGTGAGACCTAAAAAGATGATAACTCTAAACTTAAATAGTTCCTGGTCATAGGATTACTAACTGATAATTAATAATCCGCAAAGATCGGTACATACTATGCTTGCTTCATTATGAAGGATGTCTGTTGGCATAGACATTTGTGTGGTGACACTATAGCTAGTATGTAGGTGCTTATTATAGAATAAGTTCACTGAACATGACTCGCACAGCTGAACAATTGATGGAGTTCACTCACGTGTCAGCAGTTGTTCGCTTAGTGATAGTTGTACAAGTATCCTTAGACTTGAGGTCATCATAATCATCTTGTGTACACTGAATTATGCTTTGGTTTAGTTCTTAGTCTCCAGGGACAATTATTAGGGCTCTTCCGGGTATAGGAATTTGTACACGAAGATAGTGTATGATCAATAAAGGATCTACCCCTTCCAGTGAAGGAAGCGAATGTTCAAGGCTGATCCACTTATGCTAGTTCAGGAATCTCTGGCCAGAGTGAATGAAATTAGAAAGGAGTTTCTAATTTGCATAGAACTACGCATAGTAAATGGTAAGCAAGTGATTGAATTAGATAGGCTTGACACGAGATCCATGTCTTATATTTAATGGGGACATTGTAGGGTAGAAGGAGTTTATTGTACGGTAACTATTCACTGACAGGTTCTTGGTATTCTAAGCAGTGAATTCATATTATCCGGATAGTCGCGATATGCTGAGAAGTATCCCTCACGATGTAGAATAAATGTGATTAATTAATTAATCATATTTAATAAATTAGAAAATTTATATAAATAATGATAAAATAGTTTTATTATTATTTATTTCTACTACCGGCCTAATATTGAACCTACAGGGTCACACCATAAAAAGAGAATGATTTAATGGTGGAGGAATTAATTAATAATGGCTAATAATTATTTATTTATGAAATAAATAATTAATTGGCAAATTTAATAATTGATTAAATGAGATTTAATTGATTATAAATTAATTAAGAAAAGTTCTTAATATTATTAATTAAAGAATTTAATTTTTGGAAATTAAATCAAGAGAGAGAATTATTTCTAAAGTGTTTAGAAAAAGGATTAATGATTAAAAGGTGTTTTAATTATTAATGAGAATAATAAATGGGATAATAATAATAATATTTATGGGAAAATTTCAGCTGAAAATTTTGCCTATAAATACACTATTATAGACCCTAATTTTATTCTAACCCACATCGAACCCGAAAACCCAAAAAGTTTGGAAAACCCAATTCTCTCCACCTCCTTCCTCCTCCTTAACATCGTTTTCTTGGTGGATACCGGTGGAGTGCTTCACACTTGAGGAACAACTGCTAAGGATCTCTGATCGTTGTCTCCGAATTATTTTAAAAGGTTAGATTCGATCCCTCGAATTTTTATTCACGATTTATATGCTTTTATTTGGATTTTGTATGTGTAAAAGTATTTTTCCATGACCCCGCTGCGTTAAAAATCCAACAATGGTATCAGAGCATAGGTTGTATGCATATAGATCTGTGGTTAAAATTTCAGAATTTTATGTGCTTGTATGAATTAATTTTGATTTTTACAAGTTATATCATGGATTAATTTTGTCTGATGAGAAATCGTTTCTCAGAATAATTTTGAATGTTGATCTGGGTTCTACAAGTGTTGTAGATCGTCTGGATATTTTTTTCATAATTTTTTGATGTATAAATTTTTTATTATGAATTTTTGAAGTTGATTTAATTAAATTCGTAATTAAATATAGTATATATATATGTATATTCAGTTGTATATATATATCTATTTGTACATCTGCTGTGTTTGTACTGTCTGTTAAAGAAAAGCAGCACAGAGAATGACAGGTCTCATATGCACGTTTTCCGAGAAAAAAAAACAGGCCGCTGCTGAAAAACAAAAAAATAAAAATAAATAAGGGTGTCGCGCATTCCGGGAATGCGTTACACCCCTGTGACGCATTCACGGAATGCGTTACACCTTTTAAATGGCTTAAAAGGCTGTAACGCATCACCGGAATGCGTTACAGGGCTTGCAACGCGTTCCTATAATGCGTTACAGCCCGTCTGTTAATTTTAAAATTGATTTTCTGGGAGTTTCGTAACTCCGTTTTAGGCGTGCAATATACCGTTGGATTCATTTTTCCGAGACGGATCTAATGGAGTGATCAATTTTAGTTTATATAAAAGTTTTAAAGCTGTTTTTGACTGTTTTAATTGCTTTTAAATGCTTCATGTGATACATAGAGATGTATAATGCTTAGACTAATGTGCTAGATGATATAACATGCCTACCTTGATGTTTATTCATGTTGATATATGTGATATATGCTTAGTTTATCATGCGATGATAGATTTAGGTGAACTTAAATGAACATAAGGCGTTTGTTAGACAACCTAGTATAGTGAAATTGTTTCATAACCTTAATAACAATATTATGAATACAATCATGAGATTCTTTTGTTTGTGAAACACGTAATTGAATATGAATTTTCGATATGAGAGAAAGGATGATTCTGTCAACAACAGATTTCTATCTGTAAGAAAGGGTTATTAAGTGACGCCTCTTGACAATGCTCCACCCGATCTGGGAATCATCTGATTATTGATTATTGATTTGAAATATTTAATTTAAAAGGAAGAATTTCTTTATAATATGATTATGATTGTAACGTAATATAATCCCTCTAAAATTAAATAATATCAAGTAGTAATTGGTCAATGACACAACGGGCTTGTGTCGGTCATAGCCTTCCAACATGATAGAAAAGTAGTTCTTATTTTTGAATCATTGTCGGTTCGTGCTACAGCCGAGGGCTTTAATTTCGAAATAAGAAATACTTGTCTATTACATAGAGATGTGTACATTGAATAAGAATCTAAAGGTCGGTACGTGCTACAGCCGTGGGCCTTTGGGGACTGATTCAACTGTACGGAATGTTGGGTTAGACTTGACTTAGAATATTGAGTTTGTCATGCTACAACCGAGACTCAATTATTCAAGAGGCTAAAGTTTGATTAGGGTATAACATGAGATGTAATTGACAAGAGTTGTCTACCTATTGAACATTGCATGGCGATTCGTGCTACAGCCGGGGTTGTGTAATGGAATGTAGGATCCCTATTCCCACTAGCATTATGAATACTTAATTTTTCACGTAGGGGGTTGAATAAATTAGGAAAACTAGTGGGAGCTACTTATGAATAAAGACCCGATTCATATAGTGTTTTGAAATGAAATCGAATATTTGCTAAGTGTTGTTATGTGTTTATCATTTACAGATTTACTTTATACATTATGTCTTTTGCACTATCACTCAGGAGCATACTAGATGCTCACAAATTGATTGGTCCTAATTATGCTGACTGGCTTCAAAACTTGAGAATTGTTATCAGGATTGAGAAGCTGGAATACGTGATTGACTCACCTAAGCCTACTGAACCTGCTAGTGATGCACATAATGATGAACATGTTGTGTATCGTAAGTGGATAGATGATGCAAATGTTGCGCAATGCATCATGATAGCTTCCATGAACATTGAGCTACAGAAGCAACATGAGCATATGGATGCTCACACTATCCTCATGCATCTACAAGAGTTGTATGATGTGGCGGGGAGGACAGCTCGATATGAGATATCGAAGGAGCTGTTCGGTTGTAGGATGTCTGAGGGATCATCTGTGAATGACCATGTACTTAAGATGATCAATTTGATTGAACGTCTTGGACAACTTGGTTTTGCCATGGATGGGGAGCTGAGCCAAGACTTGGTCTTGCAATTGCTTCCGAGTTCGTTCTCGCAGTTTGTTATGAACTTTCATATGAATAAGTTGGATGTCAGCCTGCCTGAACTCCACAACATGTTGAAGACTGCGGAATCGAATTTTCCCCTAAGAAGAGTTCTGTTCTTCTAATTGGTGAAGGTTCCAATCCTAAGAAAAGGAAGAGGAACTCTTCCAAGAAGAAGAAAGTAGGTGAGAAAGCGCCGGTTCCACCAAAAGCTGAAGACCCCAAGAACAAAGTTGTTTGCTTTCACTGTAACAAGGTGGGGCACTGGAAGAGGAACTGCAAGGTTTACCTTGCAGAATTGAAGAAGAAGGGTAGTGAGACTACCGCTTCTGATTCAGGTATGTTCATGATAGAAGTGAGTATGTCATTAAGCCAAATTTCTACTTAGGTATTAGATACCGCCTATGGTTCTGACATCTGCAATTTGTTGCAGGGACCAAGGAGAAGTAGGACTCTTGAGGAATAGGAGGTGATTCTACTGATGGAAATGGAGCAAGAGTTGCTGCTGTAGATGTAGAATCATTTCATTTACATAGGCCTACGGGCAAGACTATTGTTTTAAATAATTGTTATTTTGTTCCCTCGATTGTGAGGAATATTATTCCAATGTTAGACTTGGCTGGATTTTCATTTATTATTGAGAATAATGAATGTTCTATTCTTAGAGATAATATTCTTTATGGACGTGGTGCTTTCAATAATGGTCTGTATAAATGTGACATAATTTACTTCAGATTGAACAAACTAATAAAAGAAAAGGGATGATGAAAATCTCACTTTATAGTGGCACTGCAGTCTCCATTTAGTAGACATGGAGAGAGGGCTGCAAATTTGCTAGGAATGGTACACACAGATGTATGTGGACCAATGTCTACGCAAGCCATGGGTAGATTTTCATACTTCATTACTTTCATAGATGATAGATCTGGATTCGGATATGTGTTTGATGAAACACAAGTCCGAGGCCTTTGAAAAGTTCAAAGAATATAAGTATGAAGTGGAGAAACAAACCAAATATAGTATTATAATTCTTCGATTAGATCGAGGTGGTGAATACTTTAATGGAGTGTTTCTAGATTATCTCAAAGTAAATGGTATAGTCTCCCAATGAACTCCTCCAGATTGGTATCTGAAAGGAGAAATCGAACTTTGTTAGACATAGTTCGGTCCATGATGAGCTATGCAAATCTTCCAGTATTCCTATGGGATTATGCATTGGAAACCTCAGCATATTTACTGAATAAGGTGCCTTCCAAAATCTGTTCCTCAAACTTCGTATGAGATATGGAAAGAAAGGAAACTGAGTCTTAAATACGTTAAGATTTGGGGATGTCCAGCTTATGTCAAGAAAGTTGACCCAGATAAGCTGGAATATCGATCCGGAAAATATAGTTTTGTGGGATATCCTAAAGAGACTTTAGGGTATTACTTTTACACCGATCATCGGGTGTTTGTCTCCAGACATGCTACCTTCTTGGAAAAGGAGTTTATCCTTGAAGGAAACAGTGGGAGCAAAATTGAACTTGATGAAGTTCAAGAAGCACAAACTACTACAGATCGAGTGGAAACACCTGTTCTGACTGAACAACCTTTTGTGGAACAGCCCATTCATAGATCAGGGAGAGTGTCTCGCCAACCTGAGAGGTATTATGGCCTTGTCATTGAGAATGACAATGAGTTGTCAATCATTGATGATGACGACCCTGTGACCTATAATGAGGCTATGAGTAGTGTTGACTCAGAGAAATGGCATAGTGCCATGAAATCCAGAATGGAATCTATGTATACGGTATACAAAAGATAGATTATAGCAGATGGCCAGGTGGAGACCTATAAGGCCAGGCTTGTGGCAAAAGGATTCAAACAAAGGCAATGGATTGACTTTGATGAAACCTTTTATATGTAGCCCTGTTAAAATCAGTTCGGATTTTGCTTGTGATTGCTGCTTACTATGACTATGAGATATGGCATATAGCCAGATGGTTTTCTTTCCAAGAGAAATGAAAACCTAGTGTGTAAGCTGCTGCGAACCATATGTGGTTTAAAGCAGGCTTCTCGAAAGATGGAACATTCGTTTTGATGAGACAATCAAAGAGTTTGATTTTATCAAAAAAAAAACAAAGATGAACCATGGGTCTACAAAAGGGTTAGTGGGAGCGCGGTAACATTTCTTATATTGTATTGAATTAGAGTTGACACACATAACAACATAGCAGACCCACTCACAAAGCTACTTTATGAAAGTCACTTTGATCGTCATAAAGACAAGATGGGTATTAGTTACCAGAGTGATTGGCTTTAGTACAAGTGGGAGATTGAAAGGAATATGTCCTAAGTCCAATCATGTATGAGGATTTAGGAATAACTTTTATGTAATCTGTTTTGATTTTATTGATATTAATAAAGACTTGTTTTGTTTTTATTACGGGCTTTATCTATTTAAGTGATTAAATAAGATATACCATAGTTTAGAGTAAAGCTTTTTATGGATTATGATGAGATCATAATAGTGAGACCTAAAAAGATGATAACTCTAAACTTAAATAGTTCCTGGTCATAGGATTACTAACTGGTAATTAATAATCCGCAAAGATCGGTACATACTATGCTTGCTTCATTATGAAGGATGTCTGTTCTCATAGAAATTTGTGTGGTGACACTATAGCTAGTATGTAGGTACTTATTATAGAATAAGTTCACTGAACATGACTCGCACAGCTGAACAACTGATGGAGTTCACTCACGTGTCAGCAGTTGTTCGCTTAGTGATAGTTGTACAAGTATCCTTAGACTTGAGGTCATCATAGTCATCTTGTGTACACTGAACTATGCTTTGGTTTAGTTTTTAGTCTCCAGGGACAATTATTAGGGCTCTTCTGGGTATAGGAATTTGTACACGAAGATAGTGTATGATCAATAAAGGATCTACCCCTTCCAGTGAAGGAAGCGAATGTTCAAGGCTGATCCACTTATGCTAGTTCAGGAATCTCTGGCCAGAGTGAATGAAATTAGAAAGGAGTTTCTAATTTGCATAGAACTACGCATAGTAAATGGTAAGCAAGTGATTGAATTAGATAGGCTTGACACGAGATCCATGCCTTGTATTTAATCGGGACATTGTAGGGTAGAAGGAGTTTATTGTACGGTAACTATTCACTGACAGGTTCTTGGTATTCTAAGCAGTGAATTCATATTATCCGGATAGTCGCGATATGCTGAGAAGTATCCCTCACGATGTAGAATAAATATGATTAATTAATTAATCATATTTAATAAATTAGAGAATTTATATAAATAATGATAAAATAGTTTTATTATTATTTATTTCTACTACCGGCTTAATATTGAACCTACAGGGTCACACCATAAAAAGAGAATGATTTAATGGTGGAGGAATTAATTAATAATGGCTAATAATTATTTATTTATGAAATAAATAATTAATTGGCAAATTTAATAATTGATTAAATGAGATTTAATTGATTATAAATTAATTAAGAAAAGTTCTTAATATTATTAATTAAAGGATTTAATTTTTGGAAATTAAATCAAGAGAGAGAATTATTTCTAAAGTGTTTAGAAAAAGGATTAATGATTAAAAGGTGTTTTAATTATTAATGAGAATAATAAATGGGATAATAATAATAATATTTATGGGAAAATTTTAGCTGAAAATTTTGCCTATAAATACACTATTATAGACCCTAATTTTATTCTAACCCACATCGAACCCGAAAACCCAAAAAGTTTGGAAAACCCAATTCTCTCCACCTCCTTCCTCCTCCTTAACATCGTTTTCTTGGTGGATACCGGTGGAGTGCTTCACACTTGAGGAGCAACTGCTAAGGATCTCTGATCGTTGTCTCCGAATTATTTTAAAAGGTTAGATTCGATCCCTCAAATTTTTATTCACGATTTATATGCTTTTATTTGGATTTTGTATGTGTAAAAGTGTTTTGCCATGACCCCGCTGCGTTACAAATCCAACAAAGGTTACATAAAAGACCTGATCCATAGAGAGACCCAAATCCTTGCTTTTGCTTATGCGATGGCTTCAAAGTTCATCAAGGAAAATGACTTCCTCACCTCCATGAAGATGAACAGGCGAATCCGGGACGATGATGAGTCCCCGGAACTTCGCTCCTCTTATAGAAATGAAAAGAGGTACAAGCCAGACAGGCAGACCAATTACGTACAGCAGTCTCGGGGAACCCCACCCCGGAATAACTATTCCAGATCCAAGAGGACTGAAGGGAAGCCCAAGCCTAAGTGAGAGCCCAATCTGGAGCCCGAATGGACCCAAAGGAAGAAGGGCGATTTACTCTACTGACAAGATGACCACTCAACAGACCCCGGGCTGACATCTTAAGAGAGGTCAAAGGAAAGCCCTTCTATTACCCTCCAAAGCCATTGCTAGCACCTCCCGAGAACAGGGCGAAAGATAAACATTGCGGATACCACGATGATCACGGCCATCCAACGAAAAACTGTTTTTCTTTCAAAATGTTCGTCGAAGACCAAATCAAGAAGGGAAACATGAACCAGTACCTGCAAAGAAGACTCAATGACAAAGATAAGCCCTCTAGCGGCGGCAAGCACGTGGTCAACGTGATCTTCGGGGGAACCTCCTCCCCGCCCCGAAGCCCAGATATGGACAGTGATGTCATGATGATCTAGCCTGCTGAAGATGAACCCATATACTTCTCTAATGCCGATTATGAAGACCTAAATCCCGAACACAACCAAGCTCTGGTCGTAACTCTCGACATTGCCGACAATGAGGTACAAAGAATTTTGGTTGATAATGGTTCCTCGGCTAACATTGTCTTTGAGCACACACTTAACAGGATGAAGTTGGGACACCTTCGTATGGACCCATGCCTTGAAGACCCCCTCTATGGATTTGGAAATAATATGATCCCGATCCGCAGGGTAATATACCTCCCCATGGTCTTTGGGACCAAACCCCAGCAAGTCTCTCATATCATGAAATTCTACGTGATAAGTGCTACATCCTCTTATAACATGATTTTGGGGAGGCCCACCATCACCAGGATCCGGGCTATCCCTTCAACAATTTACTTAAAGCTAAAATTTCCCACCCCGGGAGGCAACGGAGAACTTAGAGGAGATCGGGGCGTATCCGGAAAATGCTATGGGCAGGCCTTGGTGATGGCAGAAACCGATCCTGAGGACAGGAAGAAGACAATGACCTTACCCAAAGGCCAAAGCCGGAAGAAGCACCGTGAACATCTCAGCAAAAGATGAAGGTTAGATATCAACGTGATAGAGGACTCGGGCTATGGCGTAACCAACGCCGATGCCCGGATACAGAAATTTGTGGAATTAAAGGAAAAGACCAAGGTAAAACCTGCTGCGCAAACCATCGAGATAGAGTTGGTGCCCGAGAACCCCACCCGGAAGTTGAAAATTGGAAAAGGCTTAGAGACATCCTTCCGGGAAGAACTCACCTTGCTGTTAAAAGAATATGCGGACGTATTCGCATGGGCACCGGAAGATATGCCCGGGATTGACCAGTCTGTGGCATTGCATAGTTTGGATGTAGACCCGCGGAAGAGGCCGATCAAATAGAAGAGGAGAAACTTCGCCCTGGAGCGACAGCAGGCTATAGACGAAGAGGTAGAAAAGTTGCTCAAGGCCGACATCGTATGCGAAATCAAGTACCCCGACTGGCTCGCCAATGTGGTGTTGGTCAAGAAGCCGAATGGAAAGTGGAGAATGTGTGTTGACTACACGAGCCTCAACGCTGCATGCCCCAAAGATTCATATCCCCTCCCCAACATTGATCAACTAATTGACACAACTTCGGGCCACACCATGCCCAGCTTTATGGACGCCTTATCAGGATATAACCAAGTCCGTATGAATCCCGAAGATATCGCTAAAACATCCTTCATTACTCATCGGGGAGTCTACGCCTTTGTCATGATGCCCTTCGGGCTCATCAATGCCGGAGCAACCTACCAGAAAATGATGAACACAATCTTCAAAAGCCAACTGGGGAAGAATATGGAATCCTCTATAGATGACATGATATCCAAATCGTTCACAATCCCGGATCACATCAAGGACCTCAAGGAGTGTTTTGACAACTTGAGGAGGTACAACATGAAGTTAAACCCAGAGAAATGTGCATTCGGGGTACCTTCAGGCAAATTTATGGGCTTCCTAGTCAGCGAAAGAGGAATCGAAGCAAACCCGGAAAAAATCAACGCCATAATCAAAGCACAAAAGGGCATCGGTGGCGCACCCTCAAGGAAACGGGAAAGTCGAAGTGACTAACAGAACCATTCTCCGGGGCCTCGAAAAAAGGTTGGAAGAATCCAAGAAAACTTGGCCATATGAGCACCCGAAAGTCCTGTGGTCCTACAGGACCACTCCCAGGGTAGGAACCAATGAGACCCCCTTCAAGCTTGCCTATGGCACCGAAGCCCGTATACCAGTCAAAACCGGGTCCCCCTCCCACAGGGTCATCAACTTCGATGAAATCTCAAACATTGAAGGCCTCAAGACCAACCTGGAGCTCCTGGATGAAGTAAGAGATCGGGCTGTAAAAAAGATGGAAGATTATAAAGAAAAGACAAAGCTCTACTTCGCAAAGAAAGTAAAAATCAGAGAGTATGAAGCGGGAGATTTGGTACTTCGGCACACCGAGGCTTCGGACCCGACCAACCAAGGGAAGCTACAACCCAACTGGGAAGGGCCCTATATTGTTAAGGAAGTGCTCTGCCCAGGGACCTACAAGTTAAGCTACCTCAGCAGGTCCGAAGTTCCAAACACTTGGCACGGGGCCCGCCTAAGGAAGTTCTACCAGTAAGGACAGGGTGCATATTCCGGGGCCACCTCTACTTTTAATGCTACGACAGCCTAATGAAAACACTCTCCTCATATGCCCCGGAATGTAATTTTTGCTTTATGTTGATTTAAATGAAAAACTTCGCTTTGAGCACCCCATAGCTCAAGTTAATTCTATTATGTCGTTTGATTACTGTCGTCAGGTTTACTTAAAAAAAATTATTCAATTAAAATTTTAGACCCCATCTCAGGAACCATTACACAAACCATGTGTAAAAAAAAATTATTCAATTAAAATTTTAGACCCCATCCCAGGGACCATTACACAAACCATGTGTACTTAAAAAAAATTATTCAATTAAAATTTTAGACCCCATCTTGGGGATCATTACACAAACCATGTGTACTTAAAATAAATTTTATTCAATTAAAATTTTAGACCCCATCCCAGGGACCATTATAAAAACCATGTGTACTTATAAAAATTTATTCAATTAAAATTTTAGACCCCATCCCGGGGACCATTACACAAATCATGTGTACTTAAAAAAATTATTCAATTAAAATTTTAGACCCCATCCCAGGGACCATTGCACAAACCATGTGCACTTTGAAAAGAAATTTTTCAGTTAGAATTTTAGACACCATCAAAAAAATAGCAAAAACCAAATGTAGAAAGGGAAATATATTTACATGCTTGCCTAGGGCAAAACAAGCCCCGGGCCAAATCCAAACCAAAGTCATACGAAATTTAAATAGCAAGTTCAAAAGCCACATGGGCTAAGTCTGGAACGAAAGCAAGCTAAGAAAACAAATTACAAGGCATGAAGCCTGGATCTTCATTCTTCAGTTTTCAAGAGGAGGAAGAGTCTTCTCGCGGGCTTCTTCAGAGGGAGGAGGTGGCTGCGCCCTGGAGGTACCCTCTCCAGCAGCTTTTGCTTCTTCACGACGGAGCTCTTCTGTGAGGTACAACTCTATGAATCCGTCCATATCACCACCCGGATTCTCAGCCAGATAATCAGAAATAATGTCCCAGCAGATGTTGACCTTCTCAAAGATCTTGTTGTTGAGCTCCTCGTAGTAGGATGGAGTACCCCGGAAGGATTCAAGAACCTCCTCTGCCCAGGGCCTGGCAGCAAGATCTCTCTTCAAGTTCTCCACCTCCGCCCGGAGGGATCCAACCACCTGCTCAGCAGCCTCCCGGGCTTTCACCGCTTCGATAACGGCCTGCTTATGCTCCCGGGACTCCCTCTCCTTCACATCCCTGTACTTGGTGAATCTTTCCTTCTCACCAGCCAACTCCTTCACTGCAACTTTATTCTTAGCCTCCCTTATACGGTAGTTGTGAAGGATGGTAGAGCAGCCGTTGATCCGAGCGTTAGCCTGGAAAGAAACAAAAAGACTTAGTTCGGATACAAAGGAAGGAAACAAAAAGATGATAAGGGAACACTCTTACCTCCAAAATATCCCGCACAAGATGATCAAGGAAAGTATCCAGATCCTCCTTGGCATATCACTCAAAGTCAGCAGGGGAGGCATAGTTGTCAAACATCTCGTTCCGACGATCGTCAAGAGTCATCCGGGCCAAGAGGCTCTTCAAGGCATCCTCCTCCACCAGCTTTTGGCTCTCCTCCTCAGTAGGGCCCGGAGTAGAAACCCTCCTACGCTGTGGGGTTCCGGAGCCACCAGCAGCATCTTCCGCAGCTTTCCTCTTGCGAGGGTTTAACACTCTAACCTCCTCTTCGTCCAGCTCCAACACCTCAATCTACTCGGGCTCAGGGATAATAGGCGTAGTAACCACCGGAGCACTCTGTCTTACGCTATTCCCGAAGAACCAGCATCCCGGGCCTGCGAACCACTACCCACACCGGTCTTCTTCTTCCCCGAGTCCAGCTATACAGCACCACCGATCTTCTTGAACCTTCCAGCCAAATCCTTGAAATGTTGCGACATAGCGTGATAGAAAGGGTTAAGGAACGGAAGAACTGCACAGGGAGCAACAGTTTAGAAAGAAGACAAAAGGGAAAAGATATACATCAAGAAAAAGTACAAGGAAAAAACTATTAAAGTAAAGCACTTACAGCCAACATTATACAACGTTTTGTTATCTAAAAAGGTATCCCGGGTCCACTGGGCACCCAGAGCCAACACAAAATCGTACATCTTCGCCAGGGCATCTCCACCGAGCCGCTCGATTGGGAACCTGTTATTTTTCAAAGCAGTTTTATATAGAGGCATAAACTCCAGGTCCCCACCCCAGACGAAGATGAACTCCTGGTGCCAGCCCCGGAGCGAGTTCAACATAAAGACAGGTGCACTCTTGACATCGGCAGGAAACCCGCAACCATCTATGTTGAATGTGAACTCAACAAGGGGATGTAGGGTGGATTTCTTAATCTTAAAAAGGTAGTGAAAAAGCTTGAAGGTAGGGAGGTACTTCTTCACATGACAACAAATAAGGAACCAAGAAACCCATTTAACAGAATTCGGGGCCAACTGAGTAAAGGGTATCCCGTAGACATCATGGCATAAAGACTTGGTGAATTGGTGAAAGTTGGGCCTCATGCTACGAAGATGCTCTAGAGGAATAGCTACCCAACCACCCACAGGACGGTGATAAACCCTCTCATGAGGCTCGGGCCACCTCCACTCCATACCATCCCCGAAGTGAAAAACGGCTTTCACTAAGTCATCTATTTGCTCGAAGGAATATTCCGAAAGGTCGGGGTGACGGGGAGCTGGAACATAGCCAGTCCCGAGAGCGTTATAGAAAAGCTGATCCATGCGGGCCCCATCATAAGGCTCTATTCCCCTGGGCCTATAAACAGCGGAAAGGTCCCTAAAATAGTAATCATGTGGGGGACTATTCTCTCGGGTCTGAACAAAATAGTGATCTATATCTACCCAAGACCCGTCTCTTCTACCCAAAGTCTGCCCGGGGTTTAAAAGGAAAGTGGGAAACTCCTCAACTACAGGTTGGCGACGGGGAGGCATGTTCTCTGGTTCCAGAGAAGAATCACTTGAAGAATGGTCGGGAAATCCGAAGTGGGGACGGTCGGGTCTACGTTTAAGGTTGGCCAATTGTTTCCTTCTCCCTCTCCTAACCATATAACCCCGGAGTCTATGCCATTTCGGAAAAGAAAAGAAAGAGAAAAAGAAAAACAGAAAGCCAATCAGAAACAGTTAACCTTCGAATCGAAACACCAAGGTATATCCACATACATATATATGCCTACAAATACAAGTCATGAACAGTCACAAAAGCCAAAGAACAAACCCAGTTTCTTGAATAAATTAAACCCTTTATTCGTACATATACAAACACCAAAAAACAAACCTAGATTCACTACAAACATCAATTGTTTTTATGCAAACAAAATCTAAAAATCTAAACAATGAACAACAGCATGTTCGATTCACCAAAACTCGACGCAACAAAAGTAAACTAATTCGGATGATTGGATACGCATGCATTCGAAGAACTCAGAGTACAAATATTCATTAACAATCACGAGAAAGCAAAGAATGAAGAAAAGTTTGAAAACTTACAAGAAAGCAGGAGAAATAAGGCGGCTTCAAAGAGAAAAGCTCCCAGAGTTGCCTTGAAGAAAAGTTGCAGAGAGTGTTGGGTGTTTTTAGTAGCGTAAATAAAAAAGAAATGGCAAAGGAAGAGTATTTATAGGCCCAAATGAGGTAATATCCCACTCAACCGCCACATGATCGTGACCGTCGGCTGTAGACACGTGGCACAATCCTGAGCGTCCAGAAAATAACCGCTGCAGTTAATGAACATCGCTGTAATTATTTAACAGGCACGGTTTTTGAGGAGAAAAGGGGGGAAAACTGCAACGTTTCGTATATATACATATACGCATACATATACTCCTACAGGAAGCTCAACCGCCACCTGACACTCTGGAGAAAATGCCAAAATACTGTGCACCTATCACATCTGTACCCGACAGCCCAATCAAAAGGCCTACCCAAACACAACCCCGGGAACTTGTATCCAACAACACCCCGGGGTTAGGAGCACAAATAAAAGGAAAACTGCAAAAAAATTTCCAAGTGACAAAAACCAAAAGGCCTGCCCAAACACAACCCCGGGGACTTGTATCTGACAACACCCCGGGGTTAGGAGCCACAAATCAAAGGAAAAATGCAAAAATTTTCCAAGTGACAAAAACTAAAAGGCCTACCCAAACATAACCCCGGGGACTTGTATACAACAACATCCCGGGGTCAGGGGCCACAAATCAAAGGAAAAATGCAAAAAAAAAAATCTGAATCACGCGGCTCATAACACACGCTCCGAAAAAGAAGACTACTCCCCCATCTGGGAAAACCTACATAGGGGAGTGGGAGCCAAATGATAGGTCATAAATAATCAAGCCCAAATAAAGAAGTAAAAGCCCAGACAGAGAACACCCCAGGCCCAAACTGAGGTGGGTCTCGGGGCCACGTAGCACATGACAAAAATGTCAACTGTCTCATGTTACCCAAAATGGAATAATTGCATCCCAGCCATCCATATGTAAAGATCTCAAGACAACACTGGTGGAAGAGGGGCACTCGACCCCACAGTCGATCCAAACCGTCCAACCACTCACCAATTTAGAATGATCAAAGGCTAGGATGAAGAGGTACAAACCCCAAAAACCTTATATCTTGGGACCTATAAAAGGCCTCAAAAAGAGGGTTTTAGGGGTTGAAAAATATTTGACTGCTACACACCTATACACACACCACTATATATATTTTGAATAGCTCTTTCTTCCCTCTTCTTCTTCTTCTTCTTCTTCTTCAAGAAACCCCATTCTTATTCTCACGCCGGAGTTGCCGCGGGAAACATCCCCCCATCCGGTTCTGTTTTGCAGGGTCCCCTACCTAGCAGGTTAACCACACACCAGTTGCCACGTGGATAGGGCTCTAGCCTACGTGAGAGAGGAGAAGACCCGGGAAGAAACAAAGTTATCAGAGGTGACTACCCTGCTTAAAGGGTCACTCCTTGTGGAATTTGTGGACACATCCAATCATTTGTACACACAACAATTGCGGCTTGGTGATACATCCGTCTTCCCAAAAGGCCTTGTCCATTATCTATACAATCTTGACTCAAAAGCCCCTGCATTAACAGTGTCAGGCCTCAATAGCCAGAATCATGGTGCACAAATCACATCTCTCGCTTCATTTACATCAAAGCCATCCATTCCTGATGATATTTTAAAGAAGGTGTATCAGATTAATGGCCAAGATGTAACAAAAAATCGAAAGAACCTTGGTGGTTAATTTGATTTTTGAATGGGATTTGGCAATCACCAATAAGCTAAATATACACTTTTGCTGTTGAAATCGAAGATGCTTTATTTATTTTGTAAAGAAAAATTAAATTTTCCACTCAAATTCCTGATATCGTTGCACCCAAGATCATATCGTTAAGCAATTTTCATACTAAAGTTTATAATTACATAAATCATTGTCCACGGTTTAAAATATATAGACTAAATTATAGATTGCTTCCCTGTAAATTAATTATTTTGCACTATGAGACTAAATTACAAAGCTACCAGGTTAATTTTGTAGAAGGCAATTTCTGACTCTGGTTGTCCGTTAAAATAGGACGAGGATATGATAGGCACACGGTTTGAAAGTCCATGCAATGACTAGTTGAAATGTGATGAATGAAGCTTGTAATCTACATATAATCAGTGGTGAAGTAAAATGTTAACAGGAAGATGACAATCAATCATACTTACTTGTATCTCAGTTTGAAGAGAGAAATGAAAGAGAGTTTTTACAATATGAAAGCCTTACAACTATAACTGCACATACACAACTATTCACTATTCAGATTATACATTTACTACTAGAGACAAACTCTGTAACAAATTAATCCTGGCTGGCAAGCTTAGATGGCATGTGTGAGGTGAAATACTAGCTTGTAGGTGCTACTCCAACAACACTCCTCAAGTTAGGATGTCGAGGAACTGCAGGAGCTTGGAACCCTAACTTATCTCCTAAAAACATACAACCGCATCTAAAAACTACTATAAAAATTAAGTCCGGAGTTGACTACATTGAAACAATCGAACCACGAAACTCATAAATTTTTCTGAAAGAGTTTATAGTTTTATAGTGAATATTAGGCTATGATAGGCCATAAATAATCAAGCCCAAATAAAGAAGCAAAAGCCTAGACAGAGAACAACCTAGGCCTAAACTGAGGTGGGTCTTGGGGCCACGTGGCACAGGACAAAAATGTCAACTGTCTCATGTTACCCAAAATGGAACATTTGCATCCCAACCATCCATATGTAAAGATCCCAAGACAACACTGGTGGAAGAGGGGCACCCGACCCCACAGTCGATCCAAACCGTCCAACCACTCACCAACCAAGAATGATGAAAGGCTAGGATGAAGAGGTACAAACCCCAAAAACCCTAAATCTTGGGACCTATAAAAGGCCTCAAAAAGAGGGTTTTAGGGGTTGAAAAACATTTGACTGCTACACACCTATACACATACCACTATATATATTTTGAATAGCTTCTTCTTCCCTCTTCTTCTTCTTCTTCCCTCTTCTTCTTCTTCTTCTTCTTCTTCAAGAAACCCCATTCTTATTCTCACGCCGGAGTTACCGCGGGAAACAGCCCCCCCTCCGATTCTATTTTGCAGAGTCCCCTACCTAGCAGGTTAACCACACACCAGCTGCCACGTGGACAGGGCTCTAGCCTACGTGAGAGAGGAGAAGACCCGGGAAGAAACAGAGTTATCAGAGGTGACTACCCTGCTTAAAGGGTCACTCCTTGTGGGATTTGTGGACACATCTAATCATTTGTACACACAACAATTGCGGCTTGGTGATGCATTCGTCTTCCCAAAAGGCCTTGTCCATTATCTATACAATCTTGACTCAAAAGCCCCTGTATTAACAGTGTCAGGCCTCAATAGCCAGAATCCCGGTTCACAAATCGCATCTCTTGCTTCATTTACATCAAAGCCATCCATTCCTGATGATATTTTGAAGAAGGCGTATCAGATTAATGGCCAAGATGTAACAAAAATTTGAAAGAACCTTGGTGGTTAATTTGATTTTTGAATGGGATTTGGCAATCACCAATAAGCTGAATATACACTTTTGATGTTCAAATCGAAGATGCTTTATTTATTTTGTAAAGAAAAATCAAAATTTCCACTCAAATTCCTGATATCATTGCACCCAAGATCATATCGTTAAGCAATTTTCATACTAAAGTTTATAATTACATAAATCATTGTCCACAATATAAAATATAAAGACTAAATTATAGATTGCTGCCCTGTAAATTAATTATTTTGCACAATGAGACTAAATTACAAAGCTAGCAGGCTAATTTTCTAGAAGGCAATTTCTGACTCTGGTTGTCCATTAAAATAAAACGAGGATATGATAGGCACACGGTTTAAAAGTCCATGCAATGACTTGTTGAAATGTGATGAATGAAGCTTGTAATCTACATATAATCAATGGTGAACTAAAATGTTAACAGGAAGATGACAATCAATCATACTTACTGTTGGTGAGACTGCATAGCTGTATGAACAGTTACGTGATAACTCAACACAATAACAACACTAGAACATGACATGTTAATAATACTACGTCTACACAAGAAATCAGGAAGAATGAAGACAAGGCAAATACAAAGAATCAGAAGATTAGAAGAAGGCCTGAAGTCTGTTTACAGGTCATTGAAAGAAGTTCATTAATATGATCATGCCTCAGTGAAGAACAAAGGTTAAAGACTTTCAGGGTTTCATAAATGTTGATTCAGTATACAAGTGCTACTACAAGATTTTAGTGTATTGGCATTGATTGAAGATAGACAGTGTTCCAAGCATAGGAATCTGAAGAATTGAAGACAGGGTATAGACAAAGGTTAATGAAGACGTTGTTTAAAGTACCATAAAGGATTCCAGTGAAAGTACAGTTGTTTATTGACAGTCAGTGTTCGAAGCAATAAAGTTGAGGCAAGCTTAACAATGTAATCAAGGCTATAATACGAAGACCTGAATCGGGATTAGTCGTTTGTGAACCAGACTAGTTGCACTAGGTGTCAACAGCTCGTGAAAGGAATCTGGGTGTTATTTATAGAAGGATTGTTAAGTTGAGGAACGTACTTGGATTGAACGTTTATCCGTTAAAGTACGATAAGAGGTGCGCGGGGTATACAGCTCGACAGCTCAGGGGACTGGCGAAACTCAAAGTTTAATTGTTAAATTAAATAAATTATTTAATGGACTTTAATATAATTTATTTAATAAACTTAAAATTATTTATCTTATAAACTTTAAATAGGTTTATTTTATAAATCTAAATTAGTTTATTTATATAAGTTATATTTAAGTTTATTTTATAAATTAATTTAGTTACAATTTAAACTTAAAAAGAAAAAGAAAACAAAAATAGAAAACAAAAAGGAAACAAAAAGAAAAATAAAAAGAAAAGAAAAAGAAAAAGAAAAAGAGAAAAACAAAACAAAAGAAAAGAAATTAAAAAAAAGGAAATAAACAAACGTGTAACATGTACATGTTTGTTAAGTTTTTGGTTAAGTACAGTACGTGTACTAGTATTAGTACTTGGTCGCCACACAGGTTAACCCCCCTCTCCCTTGTCGCCACATAGAATTCTTGTCGCCACAGAGACCTCTTGTCGCCACACAAATCAAGCAGCTCCCTTTTGCACTCCTTGTCACCACAGAAAGCTGGTCGCCAAAGAAACCTCAGCCACACATTTTATTGATAAAGTCTACACTTTGCAGCAGAAGATAATGAGTCATTCATTTGTTTTTGGGGATTCAATTTTCTGTTCATCTTCTCTCCCAAAAGAGAAGTGAAAATGGTAGTATTGATTTATAGAGAAGCTCAAGCTATTTGTATATCCGTTTAACTTCTCACCGAAATAACGTTATAATTCCCGATTCAACTCTTGTATATTCTTAGGGGCATTATAATCATTACCCGTTAATTAAATCATAGTACAAACAAAAACTAGATTATTGTATAGGATTTGATTCGTAAATCTTTGTAGAAGCTAGGAACTTTATTGTTCTTAGATTGTAGCCGGTTAATTTATTTATCGGAGTGTAGCAACACCCTCGAGGATTTATATACGAATATATATTTCCCCGAATATCTTGTATTCCTTGTTTTTATCGTTCCAAACACTATTACTTTCAAGAACACGAAACCACTAACCGGCACTAAATATTTTATCCGCTAAAGATTCGAAAGAATTTTTAATTTAGTGATTATCGTATTCAACTCCCCCTTCTACGATAATTCGGGACCTAACAATTGGTATAAGAGCTGACTGATTGATACACAAATCAGGATCATTAAAATGAATTTATTTTATTAATTGGCATTTACATAAATTTATTTTATAAATTTGATTTAGCAAATTTATTTTATAAATTTAATTTAAATAAGTTTATTGTATGAACTTAATTTAAATAAATTTATTTTATAAATTTAATTAAATTATTTTTACTTAAATTTTAGTAAATATAAATTTTTAATTTAAATTTATTTCTCCTGATTTCTTGCTTTTGTAGCTGCCATTTTCTCAGTAATTTAGGTGCAATTTCCAGGAGTTCAATTTGGTACCATACCTGCCATTTTGTTCATCTAGCGTGGCACCTCCGCAAAACAAGATATACAATTGGTAATTATCTGGAAAGTCTTGGCAACTTCAGTTTTCCACGCGCAAAACAGTACAGACAGCCACCCTCAGTAGTGTATTCACGCGCCAGAAAAAGCAGTCCACGAATTCATCACGCGCGGAGCCAGGCGTACAAAAAGCAGCTAAAAAAATAATATAGCGGACAGGCTTTTCGCACAACAGTGGGTACAGTGCACGCGCAAGTGAACAACAGAGGATTGTTTGTCAGTGTTGTGCACGCGCTGGAATTGCCAAACTGTACTACACGCGCCTGGAAGAGAACAAACCAGGCGCCTTATAGAAGTGATCGCCATAGACGAATAGAATAGTCGCCACAGAAGGGATTCCTGTAAATCTCTAAGACATGATATCATGATATCTACTCGGGTCGCAATACAGAGCTCGCCATACAAATCTGTTGCGACCTGTTTAATTGTCTTGTCGCCACAGCCTTTAAATTTTTTTTTAACCCCATTAATTTTTCTTTTCTGATTCATTTAATTTTTCATAAAATTCAAAATTTTTTAATTTAAATTTTTCTTAAATAATAATTTACGTTTGATTTAATTTTTAAGAAAATTCGAAATTTTTGAAAATTAATTTTCTCGTCAATTATTTGTTTTTGATTAATTTATTTTCTAAGAAAATTAAAAATATTGGAAATTTAAATTTCTCTTAAATATTAAATTAAGGGTACTCAAAGATTGGTAGACTCAGGATTCCTCCGGACTTTTAAAGTGGATTTTAATATTTTGAAGAAAACGAAGACCATGTGCTATTCAGACGGAAAATTCCTGAACATGAAAATTGTAGATAATGGTTTTCTTAATCCAATGAATTGATTTCAAGACCTACAGACGAAAATTGTGGAACCTCCTCAAAGGCTTACTCCATAGGATATCACTGGGTTTTCAGACGCAGGAAATGAATGAAATTTCTACGGGTATAGTTTTTCTCGGAGATTTTAAGACAACTCTATGATTCCAGATTATACAGTCACACAGTGGTTTGTACCAATGCTATATTTATCCGGGAATCAATGAGATCATACATGCAGGAATTGTGGAGGTCAGAGAGAACATGAATTGTGGAGGTCAGAGAGAATAACGGGGACAACCAAACATCTCAGTTACAGGCAATATAGTTGGAACCTCAGGACATAATGTAAGAGTTACTGATAGATGAATCAGAGGAAGCTCAGGTAGAATTACTTGAGGGACTGGACGTCACGCAGTGTTTCACATGTCAGGGAAGTTTGGTCGTATCAGATTTACAAGGAATACATAAGCTACATCCAAGGATCATGCCTATCTATTCCGAAGCAGAGATTCTTACATATTCAGTTCAAGGGGTAATTACAAGACTGAGAACGGGACATAAACAAGATTTGATAGCTACAGTTATGATAAGCAATATGTGTCAAGTAACTATCAGGGGTTTTGCTACAACAGAACAAGAAGCTTGACAAACAAGGATGAGTAGGGATTCAGTTGAAGAGTTGAGACAAAGGTGGAATGTTTTCTTAGGGAAGCAACCAGTCAAAATTTATAGTGCACGGGAAAGAGTTGGGATGGATCAGATGACGAGAATCATGAATATCTTGCTTTCACAGCAATCTCTGAAGATGGTCCAACTCACATATCTCAGGTTTCAAATTCTTGAACCACTGCAATACTTCGCTCTCAATATTCAATGCATGATAAGATCATAGTGTTTAAATATTTAACACTCGCACAAGCATGATAATATCATACATAGATAATGCTGAACTAATTCACTAGATTATTCTCTGGTAACTAGGATTGATGTTTAACTTGTGCATGTTACTTTAGATGATCTTTAATATGTGTTTGAATACTTGTTGAACATGATTAATTGTTTTAGTGAGATATATATTTTCCAGCATATAAGACCTTTGTTTTTGCTTACGCTCTGTATCCTATTACATTGTGATTTATTCATTTGATCTGAATTGTTTGTTAAGATGTATTAGTTTATAATTGGATTGAGATAGCTAGACGAGATTCATCAACAGGATTGGACTAGATAGAATTAGTAATTATTTGTTAATTTTGTTTGTTCCATATCATGTCTGTCTTGCTTAAGTCTTATGTGTAATGTTTCTGAATGAATGCCATGTATTCTTAATACAATGCTTGTCTATTTCAATGCCATGAATGCATCTTTTAGTACTTGCATTAATTATAGAAAAAGCATGATTAGGATTACAATAGGGCAAAGACTTCTAGTCCTCCTTATGTAAGGTTGGAACCATTTTCCTCTAGCCTAAAGACAAATTTGTCAAAGGTATTAAAATGAAGAAAATGGTTAGTCAAAGATAAGATTTAGCATGATAAGGTTGCGGATGTTGTTATCTTTGTTTATAATAATATCTCTAATCCATCTGGACCCAAACTGATAAGTTGGGTACCAGGAACTGTTAATCAATTTGTGAGTGCAGGACGTAACAGGTTATTTGATTCATATGTATTCTTGGTATTTGATACTCAAGGCATGTGATCAAGGAAAGAGCATCATAATCAAATGTGATTGACATAAGCTATTCCGTCAATAATCTTTGGAGATGACAACAAAGGTTTTCATTACGGGACAAGCTATACAGAAAAATGGATGTCATCATGGATTCAACAATTGATATCACTGATAACAACTAATTATTGGAGTCACTTATATCAGTTGAAGCAACTTCTTGCCGGAGAATTAAGGCACAAATCCTCTCATCAGACAGTTCTGCATCAAATGACAAAATGTCAATTCAAAGAAGGATTAATATCTCATCTGAAGCAGGAAGGTTGAGAAGCTTGCTCTTCTTAGAGTAAGGAAAAGAAATGCTCATGGCTAGACTGGAAACTCTGAAAAGGGTGAAGTCAATGGTTTCTACTATAAAGCTTCATCTGACAAAAGTTTAGCTATGGCATTGGAAGCTCTCACCTTGAACATCAACTCAAGGAACTCTTTTGTGAAAAGGGGTTAGTGAGAGGACTGCCTCATCTTGAATTCAGAAGATGGTAAATGTGAGGCATGTCAGAAAGAGAAGTCAAAGACAACATCACATCAAGTAAAGATATACCTTAGTGATGGTGGTTGACTACTCTTATGAAACAAAGTTGTTGTTCGTGCATTCTCAAGATAAGACATCACAGATGGTGAGATCAAACTGGAAGCAATTGTAGAGACATATTCAGCACTAGGAGCTCTGTGTCAGAATGAAGTGGTACAAAAGAAGAACCAGAAGTTGATTAAAGCTATAAGGGAAATATCAAGCTAATCAAGACTTTCTAAATACCAAAGGGCTGGAGCAGTCAAAACAGTTTGTAACAAGTTAGATCAAGCCTTGATCAGGATGTATACATGAAGACCACTAATGAGCTAATGGCCAACAGAAGCAAACACTGGATAACCTCATAGTGTTTGGAGAGAATGTTCTATAGTTAGGATATTTTTCATGGCTACTCAGTGGAGTCTACAACCTACAGGGCATTTGTGGTTGATCAACAGAAGATGATTGAATTTCTAAGTGCATAGTTCAACAACTCAATGCTCCAAGCTGTTAAAGGAGAAATTGATGGTATTGATGATTCATATCCAAGCAGTGGAATGGCAATGTATAATACAAATCATTATTTAAATGAAACCAGTCAGCAAGGGTAAGAATTTTCAGGAAATCCCAGCAACAGCTTAGGGGGA
Source organism: Apium graveolens (assembly GCF_009905375.1). Classification (NCBI taxonomy): domain Eukaryota; kingdom Viridiplantae; phylum Streptophyta; class Magnoliopsida; order Apiales; family Apiaceae; genus Apium; species Apium graveolens. Next base: position 253,466,533 of record NC_133651.1, on the reverse strand, counting down.
GCAATAGAAGGATCAACTAATCAAACACAACACCACGTTGAAAATTGAGAGGACACAACAAGAACATATCTGCTGAGACAAAGGATTTGATGTCAAGTCTATTCCCAGAGTCTAGTTCTTAAGTGATCCAGATGGTGGAGTAATGATTAGCAGGGCTACTGAGTGCGAATGATTATTTCTCTAGTTTTCTATCTGAAGAAGAAACTAAGAAATTTACAGAAGCTCTTATAAGATCCGGATTGATTGGGTGATTGCCAAGCAAAATGAACTCAATCAGTCAGCAAGCAGATTGTAGGGAAGCTGGTATCCAAACTAAATGACAATATTGTAGTTGGTACTAGGATAAGCAGAAGTCAATACTGGATGACAATGGCATTGTTACGAGGGACAAGGCCAAACTGGATACTAGGTTATTATCAGGAAGCATCATCTAATAGATAGCACCAGTGACGAGACTTGAGAATATTATGACATATCGGGCACCTGATGCACATTACACTTGGAATTGGACTCTAGTAGATGTGTACAAGTGCACTCCTGATTGGTGAGTCAAAAGAGGAAGTCAATGCACCACAGTTCATGGAATTTGCAGTAGCAGATCAATTGAACTCTGTATATCTCTTCTTCAGAATCTCACTTCAGGTTGGTATGAACTGGTATACTACTCAAGCAATCGTCAAGGACATGGTATGGCACTCTAACTGAAGTTACAGTCTAATATGAACTAGTAGAGTCGTCAATAACTCTCTTATCACTAGGCACAAACATAATGTTATATATGTGCTCTGATATAATGATAATGTTATATGTTGGTCTACTAACAAAGACTTGTGCAAGATTATTTGCTAAGTAATTACAGAGTAGGTATGGAAGAGCATGTTGGAAAGGTTACAATTCTTTTTGGGATTACTTTAAACAGGCCATTAGAATAATTCTTTTAGGAGCTCAAGCAAGCCAAAAGAACAATTCTTTTAGGAGCAAAGTAAACCAAAAGAATGATGGCAATTCAAGTAAGTTAAGGATCTTTTGAAGATACAAAATTTGGAAGATTCTGAACATGCCAAGACTACTTACCAACAGAAACCACTAAAGCTTAATCAGTGCAACTTAGGTATAATGACAAGCTATAGAGGTATGATGAGCTCATTCTTTACTCAAATGCTAATAGACAACATGTAATGTTCTCAAGATGCCAAAGTGCAAGGTTCCAAGTGGATCCTAGAGAATCCAATCTTATAGCTATTAACAAGATTATTAGATATCTTAAGGGACTATCAACTCTTGAAGTAAAGTACCCTAAAGATATTATGCTTAACATGTTTGGCTATATAGATATAGATTACGCAGGTTGAAAGAAAGACAGGAGAAGCATCTCTGAAGCTGTCAACCTAAGTGACAGGAGAAGCATCTCAGGAAGCTGTCAACTTCGTGGAAGAAGATTGATTTCTTATTATGATAAGAAACAACTTCAAATCCAACAACACTGTGGAATACTCTATGACAATGCACCTTCACACCAGGTATCATTTAATTTGAGAGCATGTCTTTAATCAAAGAATTACTGACAAAAACATTTATTAAATCACTTGTTAAAGTTAATTTTCAAGACTGGTTTGTAAGTGTGGGATATCATTCATTGCATATTAGTTAGAAATCCCATCTATAAGAAATTCTTAATATAAGTTCACAAGTATTAAATCTTTAATATTTAAAGGACTTGTGAATTTATCAGTAATCCAGTACCTCGTACTTAGTGCTACTATCTTGATTATCATGATTACAATGTCATATACATTTGTGGTAGTTAAATATTATAGCATTAAATTTGAATATTATTTTAATTGATTTAAATTATGACTGTAGACAATTCCATTCCATATTAGTCTCATAATTTGAAGTATATTAAAATAATATGCAGCATAGTTATTTGTATCATGTACGAATAATTGTGGTACTTTTAGTATTAGTGATATTATTTAGAATTTTTGTTCTAAGTAATCAATGCTTATTTCTAAAATCACTGATATTGAAAGTTGAAGTATTTTCTAAGTTATGTGTATAAAACTCTCAATATTTTATATACTTAGAAAGTATTTCTAAAGTTACTAATTATCCAGAGGGTGATTGCCATGTATATAAGTCATATATCCTTTTGGTGATTATTCAAGGATAATTATAAATATTTAGGTGCTAGTATCTAACTCATAGATATTTAGTTTTTATTTATTTAATATTTATTTTGGGTAGTTTGGATTATGGAAATTGAAGCAATTCAATGATTTTATTTGCTCCATAATTCAAACTAACTTAAAATAAATAAGCAGCATGATTGATTATAACTAAAACTGTCAACAATTGATATCTAGTATATTGATTGTAGCTTATGTGTTATAAGTTAATTATGAGATTTTGGTTTTAGTGAATTTAGCAATGCTTATATCTCAAGAATTTACTGAAATCAGAATATGATTGTAGCATAATTAGTTGTGTGATTTCTTGACTTATATCAGTTAATGATATTTAGTTAAGAGTTTAACTATAAACTAATTGTGGAGTATTAGTATTTGTGACATTACTTAGAACTCCTCTCAGTAATCAATGTTTATCCTCAGTCACTTATACTAATATAAAAAGTATACAAATATCTCTTGAAGTACAACTATGGTCAATGAAGATTTTGCTTTATTAGAAGTAATCATATGTTGTTCACCTAGAATAATTTTTATACTTATTTGCAAATTCCTAAACACTTTGATAATAGATGAAATACTCAGTGGATCAAAGTATATGGAACTTAGAATATTTTTCTAAGATTGCAAACAAGTCAATGTTAGTTAATGTTGCTTTATTAATCGAACCAATATTGTTTGAGATATTACAGTTGTTAGGAGTTAACAATTGTATGATATATGAAATTGAATGCTGATATCTTTTTGATAGATAATTGGTATTTAATTCATTGATATCTTATTTTAATATTTAAAATAGGATGCAACATAATTATTAGTATCTAAGTACTTGACAAGTATCATACAATGATATATTGTTAATATTTTTTTGCAGATTATTGTGAGATTTTAAGTTCTAGTGGATTTATATGAGTTGCTATATCTGAAAGATTCACTACAATTTGAAATTAGCTGCATAGTCAGTCTTATTAAGGATATTTATCAATAAACAATTTTGTTGATTATAATCTTATGAAGATAGATTATGGAGCTTTTAACGTGAATGAGAATTACTTAGACTTTACCCTAAATGATCAATGCTTTTACAAAAACTCATTCATATTGAAAGACAAAATCTTTCTTTCTCTTCTTAATACTGCTAGATCATCAGTCTGTGTCTTATCAAATCACTTATCCTTTTAGGTATAAAAACAGACTTGTGAACTCAAACAATTTTAGGAGAAAATCAAACTTCTTTCTACATTAGTGATTGCTTATTTCATTAAAATCTTTTGAAATTATTATTGTACATCATTTCTCTCAAAATATTAAATGCATAATTTTCATTCATTATAGATCTTAAGTGCATTTTATCTCTATATTTTCATATGCTCTGTGATACCGGTTCAGCCTCCAATGGCATTCTTTCATTTGATAGTCATAAGGTTGAAAACCCACAACTTCTATCCCAGAATGTAAAGACAAACACATAAACGGAACCAACCAACACTCTCTTACCACTAAAATGAAGTATGAATGAGCGTGAGGGAGAAAGTTCCTTAAACGCACCACATAAGGAAGGTTCTGACGTCAACCCAGCAGCTATGTCTCCTACAAAGATGAGTAGCATTTAAACCAAGACAACTGCTAGCCCCCATACATCTTCTCAAAAAGATGTAATGGCTGAAAAGGCACAAAACAGTTCCTAGATTCATCCTCTCAACATGGTGCGTCTATTGAAATTCGCCTGTCGGTCAGGGTATCCGATGTAGTGTCACCACCTCAAACGTAAACAATTTTTGATGCACAAGGAAAGGTTACACACACAAAGGATGACTTGATGGAAACAAGAGTTTCAACCATTTTACGGTCAGATTCAATTGTTCAAGGTTCTTTAATGGACAAATTGCCTTTACAGGTATTAGGAGAGGATATTGATCCAATAGCCATATGTCAGTGGTCAGTGTCTACCTCACCAGGACCAATAAACCTAGATGCATCTGCGGATAGTGGATCTGACATAGGTGCAGATCGGCAACTTGTCGACAATGATTCAGATATTACCTGATGAGTCACAAGGAAATGTCTTCACAAAAATTAGAAGGAAACTTTGATCTTTATGCTAAATTCTTTGGATCATTGTCTACCTTCCCAGAGTTCAAATCTGGAACCCTAAAAGGGAAACTAGCAACTTGTAGATTATGACTCAGATTCATCTGACGAGTCTAACAAGGATGGGGATTTGCGAACTCCCATTGCACCACCTGTGACCTCCTTAAGGATGGCTAAGGTGATTTTCCTTGCAGGTACAGCTGGATTTTGGAGCTATGAGAGGAGTGATACACTTGTGAGAATGAGTGTAAACACGAGTGGAGAGAAGAGTGAAACACTTGTGAGGTACACGAAACAGAATCACACACTCACAGTGAGGAAGAAAGACAGAAACACCATATCCCATTCCCTATCCCTAAACCTGGTTCTTGATACTTCGGGTCTCGAATCTGTTTATGATTGGAACCTAAACTCTTAGGGACCTAACATTTACAGATTGGATTAGAATACTTCGGGACCTTTGGGAGCTAACAATTGGTGATCTCACAATTGGGAGGTATAAGGAGTTGGGAAGATTGGTGAACATAATGATCAACAGTGAAGTCATTCTTGCAGCAGTTAAAGGGACATGGTTGATCAGACTCTGACTTGTTATTTCTTTTCCAACCAAGTAACATATGAGAACTCCTTCAGACAACAACATACATTATTCTTCTCTAAGGGAGAGATAAAATCTTATATAATAGTTTGGAGGATTCCTCAACTACGGGGGAGAAATACCAGAAAGGAGGAAAAAGGTAAAGTATATGTACACTACACCACACCATTGTTGTTTGTAACTACGGATCCTATTGTACGGGAGAGGTGGTAAACACAAGGTGATTTCCTAGTGATCAGAAGAAGTGGTGATCAGAAGAAGTGGTTTGGTTCATCACTATTCTTCATAAGGGGAAAAGCTGTTTTCCAAAAGGGGAGTACCATTAGTTTTTAACTGCGGATCCTATTGTACGGGAGAGGTGGTAGACAAAGGTGATCTCCTTTAAGCAGTTGATTCTCATAGGGGGAGAAGCAAGAGAGATATGTGTTTCTCAACAGGAAATGTGGTTGTACAAAAGAAGCTGCTAATGATTACTTCAAGACTTAGAAGTATTATCTGGCAGAGATTTGAAGAACCAAGGAAATGAAGATGAAACTAATTGAAGATCAGTTCAGTGCTAGAGGAACAAGCATCTTTCATTTCAGTTACTCAAGAAATCTGAAAATGCAGTATTTGATCCAGAAAACCAATAGCATTATTTACAAGTCCTAGTACATTACTTTTTCTAGTTGTTAGTTGAGTTATCCTCTCTATTTAATTTGTTTGTTAAGTTTAACAATCAAATATGGGAAGATTGTTGGTGAGACTGCGTAGTTGTATGAACAATTACGTGATAACTCAACACAATAACAACACTAGAACAAGACGGGTTAATAATACTACGTCTACACAAGAAATCAGGAAGAATGAAGACAAGGAAAATACAAAGAATCAAAAGATTAGAAGAAGGCCTGAAGTCTGTTTACAGGTCACTGAAAGAAGTTCATTAATATGATCATGCCTCAGTGAAGAACAAAGGTTAAAGACTTTCAGGGTTTCAGAAATGTTGAAGATTCAGTATACAAGTGCTACCAGAAGATTTCAGTGTATTGGCATTGATTGAAGATAGACAGTGTTCGAAGCATAGGAATCTGAAGAATTGAAGACAGGGTATAGACAGAGGTTAATGAAGACGTTGTCTAAAGTACCATATAGGATTCCAGTGAAAGTACAGTTGTTTATTGACAGTCAGTGTTCGAAGCAATAAAGTTGAGGCAAGCTTAACAATGTAATCAAGGCTATAATACGAAGATCTGAATCGGGGTTAGTCGTCTGTGAACCAGACCAGTTGCACTAGGCGTCAACAGCTCGTGAAAGGAATCTGGGTATTATTTATAGAAGGATTGTTAAGTTGAGAAACGTACTTGGATTGAACGTTTATCTGTTAAAGTACGAGAAGAGGTGCGCGGGGTATACAGCTCAACAACTCAGGGGACTGGCGAAGCTCAAAGTTTAATTGTTAAATTAAATAAATAAAAGGAAATAAACAAACGCGGAACATGTACATGTTTGTTAAGTTTTTGGTTAAGTACAGTACATGTACTAGTATTAGTAAAGTTTTTGGTTAAGTACAGTACATGAACTAGGATTAGTACTTGGTCACCACACATGTTAACCCCCCTCCCCCTTGTCGGCACAGAGACCTCTTGTCGCCACACAAATCAAGCAGCTCCCTTTTGCACTCCTTGTCGCCACAGAAAGCTGGTAGCCAAAGAAACCTCAGCCACACATTTTATTGATAAAGTTTATACTTTGCAGCAGAAGATAACGAGCCATTCATTTGTTTTTGGGGATTCAATTTTCTGTTCATCTTCTCTCCCAAAAGAGAAGTGAAAATGGCAGCATTGATTTACAGAGAAGTTCAAACTATTTGTATATCCGTTTAACTTCTCACCGGAGTAACGTTATAATGTCCGATTCAACTCTTGTATATTCTTAGGGGCATTATAATCGTTACCCGATAATTAAATCCTAGTACAAACAAAAGCTAGATTATTGTATAGGATTTGATTTGTAAATCTTTGTAGAAGCTAGGAACTCTATTGTTCTTAGATTGTAACCGGTTAATTTATTTACCGGAGTGTAGCAACACCCTCGAGGATTTATATACGAATATATATTTCTCGAATATCTTGTGTTCCTCATTTTTATCGTTCTAAACACTATTCCTCTCAAGAACACGAAACTACTAACCGAGTACTAAATATTTTATCCGCTAAAGATTCGAAAGAATTTTTAATTTACTGATTATCGTATTCAACCCCCACTTTTACGATAATTCGGGACCTAACACTTACTTGTATCTCAGTTTGAAGAGAGAAATGAAAGAGAGTTTTTACAATATGAAAGCCTTATAACTATAACTCCAAATACACAAGTATTCATATTATACATTTACTACTAGAGACAAACTCTGTAATAAATTAATCATGGCTGGCAAGCTTAGCTGGCATGTGTGAGGTGAAATACTAGCTTGTAGGTGCTACTCCAACAACACTCCTCAAGTTAGGATGTCGAGGAACTGCAGGAGCCTGGAACCCTAACTTATCTCCTAAAAACATATAACCGCATCTAAAAACTACTATAAAAATTAAGTCTGGAGTTGACTACATTGAAACAATCGAACCACGAAACTCATAAAATTTTCTGAAAGAGTTTGTAGTTTTATAGTGAATATTAGACTAAATGTTTCAGAACAATATATTTTATCTGAATCGGAGTTTATTTTATGGTTTACTTATTTTAAACAGGATGTGAGAGAAATTTTTGATATATTAATAACGACAATTTTAAGACCATAGTGACAATAGCCTGATGGGGCAGATCAATTTACATCAACATTCATACTTTTAATTATTTCGTAGTCCAAATCACTTCAAAGTTCAAACTAATGATAATCTGTTCATATGATCAACATTCAGGATGAGCTCCCTTATAGCAGTGCAGTTACTTTGGGTTCATGTAAACTCATTGTGCCTTGGCACTTGCCACAAAACTGATGAACTGATGCAGACGCCGCCAGAACGTTCATTTTATAACTAAAATCATGAGGAGGAACATCATTGGGCAAAGTGTATATTAGCTCATAGTGTTACCTTTTGCTTCATGGTGGTGATTTGCTTTATCGTCTCAACATACTGAGCTGATAACACCTTTGTGTTTTGCCATGTACTACTTATATAGCTCAATCTTGGTGAATAAAATATTACTTGTGAAGCTGACGTTATTTTGGTTGTTTGATGGGTAGTTAGCTAAATGGTAGTAGTAAGTTATTAATTAAAATGCATACATTACAGAGGTTTGTAGTTGTTAGAAAATTAGGATTTTAGAGCTTAATTTAATTATGTTCTTGATGTTAATCCTAAAATCTAATGATTGAAAATTGTTCAATGATATTTGAACTTAAATTTTCATGTATGGTTTTAAGAATTTTCTTAATGAAATTCATATGAAATGAGAGTTGAAAGTAGCTTGGAAAAGCTTGGAAAATTTGAGAATGTTTGTCCCACATTGAAATAAATAAAGGGGGTTGTGTGCTTTATATGGTATTACCCACATGAGTAGTATACAACTACTAAGGTGTGTGATGGTCCATTGTGTTGTTGTGTGCTTCACGCGCGCGCCCCGCCCCGCCACGCACCGCTCCGGGTCGGGTCGAAGGGCGATTTGGGCGAATGTCTCGGCGTCTCGCGTACGCGAGGCGACCTGGGCGAGGATTTTATTTATTTGAGAATTATTTTAATTCGAAGTACTGAAATAGGCTAAGTCACTTTGTTAGTGGACTTAGTCTAAATACATTGAACCTGCAAATAATCTGATCTGTAACAAGTTCTGATATCAGAATCAGAACTTAAGAACTGATGAATAAAATCATAACTTAACAAGTTCTGATATCAGAATAACTTAAGTACTGATGAATCAAATCAGAACTTAACTTAAGTTCTGATAATAATGTGGGTGTTAATGTGAAAAACTGTTACAAATAATTTAAATTCAAAATCTGATCAGTTTTGATTTTTTCATTAATGAATTCAAAATCTGATCGGTTTTGATTTTTTCATTAATGAAGCAGTTTAATTCAGACATTAAGTGTGTGGACAGTTTCATTTTTTCCTCTCCTATAAATAGAGGTTAAAGTGAATGTATTATACACACTACATTCTCTTCTCTTCTCTTCAACCTCTCTGTATTTCTCTCCCAAAAGTCCTGAAGTGCTGATATTTTCCGGCGACTGAGGTGCTGGTCGAAGTGGAACTTTTGTTGCTGCTGTTAACATAAACTCCGAGCTGTTTTATCCTGGTGGAGATATTGTGCGCATCCCAAACGCAGCAGGTAGGGGCAATATTCTCTTCAAGAGCAGCCAGGACTTCGAGCAAGGCCTGGTGACTCAGCTGTGATCATTTTTCTTAACATTTTGTATCTGTGAACCTTTATTTCAGTCACTGTTAAAAGCTATGGTTTCGGGTACATCTTTCTTTCTCTATTCGTTATTTCAGATATTGATTTTGTTTACCTGCATGTTTTGTTTTGTTAACTGTGGTCTTGACCTAAACTTGCTAAATTCTTTATACACTTGCTTCTATGTTGCTATATTTGTTAGTGAGATTTACAACAGTAGTATCTACCAAAGTTTAATAACAATAATAGTCAGACCGCTGTAGTTTTATTACCATTCAACTTGCTGTTATAAATGTTATGGACATAAAAGGGTTGTTGTCAACCAAATGATTTGAGAATGCCAGACCTTAAACGCTCAGCAGACATTTTTAGCAAGAGTGTTTGTATCCTTTTTTAATCCTACCTGCTATTTGAAATCACATTCTAAACATTACAAAAATGTTGGTTAAACAGGACCCCGTAAGTATATTTAGGGAAAAGACGACTCCAACTCTAACCGGCCTACTCTTTCTAAAGATCTAATCATTTTGGACAAGATTTCAATTAATTAAATGATTGTTTTAATTTATAATTTAATTAAATAACATATATATAACATAGAAGATTGAAAATTAATGAAAAAATAAAAACAAAAAATAAAGTTATTTCGGTAAAAACAATTATGTAAGAACATTATTGAACAACCATTTTTAAAAAAATAGTAACCGATCGACTTAAAATTTAATATTTGGACTATTATGATATATATATATATGATAATGTAGTATAGTGTAGATACATTAAGTATATTATTGAATTTTTAATTATAAAATAAATTTTTATTCATTTTTTAATATTGTACAAAACAAATACAATATAATCGAGTAGAGATATATTTGATAATTTGTAAAATGTAGTAAAAAGAACCTACAAATATAAAACTTATTATAGTGTATATATATTTCACAAATTTAGGGAACAACATTAAGTTTTAGGTTAAAACTTGGAGTCTGAATGAGAACACAGGCATACTTTTTCCATCGACTGGTAATTATTCACTCTGGTGTTGTGGATGGCTATTCCAGGGGGATGATTACACGTACCTTTCTCAGGAAACCTACAAATATATATTATTATACTAGTACGAGTACCAGTACTAGTACTAGTACTAGTACTGTATCAACAAGTTTAATTAGCAGCCGTGCTTTTCACATAACCTCTTATTCATACCCTGTTTTGCAGTTCTCGGGTAAGCCTGTTTCATCTCTGTATACTATCTGCTCTTGCTAATGTTTGCTTTACTTTATTCATTTGCTGATTATTTGTTTTCGATACTTTTAGCTATTACATATATTAACTTAATAGCTGCTGCTGCATATGCAACTCGTTGTTTGTTCTTATTTCTATGTTGGAAACTCTGAGTACTTACAAACGGTCCGTTTCATCAAACTTTACAAAAACAGGTGTTGTTGCTTTGCATCTAACTATAAAACACACTCCTCCCAGTCCCGGGCATTGCTAAATTGGTTGTAAACAGAAAATTGGTTTACTTGGTTACTTGGAATTGTCACCTGCAAACTGGCCGGGATAAGTAAACAAGTTAATATTTGTTGATTTCCGTTCTAAAATTATGTATGTATCTTACACTTATTGGATTTTATTTTGATACTATGCATTGGACTAGAAACCATTGTAGCACTAAAAATGCACTTTTTGTTTTCATATTATACTTATAGTAATAGGTACATGTAATTTGGCACTAGCATTGGACATACTCTAAGTTGGGAAGAAACTTAGTCAAATGTGTCATAAATCTTATAGAATCTTAAACGTTGGCTGCCAGGATATACAGAGAAGAAAAAGTACCATACTGAAGTTGAAACAAATGGAAGAAATTATGCTAACATGGGTGAGGATGTGATAAGGAGCATAAGCAAAGGAGATATCATTAACTTGAATGACTTTCTCTTCACAAAAGACCGAGATTACCTTGTCAAAAGTAACAATGAAAATGTATGCATCTATATCTTTTCATCATAAATTGTCATTCCATTTACTTACTGTTTAGTTATATATACATTATTCGTGACTTGTCATGTAAGACTGTTAGAGTGTTAAAGTTAGTTGAAATTTCACAAAATTAAAGTACATCTCGAGTGATTTAAGCATATTCATTAATACTCATTTAAGTTTAGGAAGCAGTCAATAAAATCTTTTAAACAAAGTTCAGACTGGAATTAGGAACCAGGCTAGTCAGAAAGGCAAGTATATTTGTGCATTGCTGATATTCTCTTACTTATTTTATAGGTCAAGGCGGACCATTTGGAAGGCAAGGTTATTGGTATATACCTTCTACCATTATGTATTAACTGTTCACTGTATGGACATGCGTACCCCTCATTGTTGAAGGACATATACAACGATCTTAAGTCAGTCAATAATTTTGAGGTCGTTATGGTTGCGTATGATCATTCTGATGATTATGAAGATTGGTATAAACCACATTGGAAGCTTTTTGAAGATTACTTTTCTTGCATGCCATGGACTGCTATCCCATATTCAGATAAGGTATCCAGAAAACATATTCAAAGTAGCTTTGGTGTAACTAATTATGGATATCCTTCACCTACCATGTTTGTAGTTGACCCGAAGGGAATGGTTTTGCAATGTCATGCCTGGGACATTTTTGAAAATTTTGGAGCCTTAGGCTATCCTTTTAGTGATGAAAGAATAGAAATTTTACGGGAAGAAGAGGCCGCAGCTGCTAAGCTTATCTCCTTGAAAACACTATTATCCTCTCCCCAGCGTGATTATGTCATTTCAAATAAAGGGGATAAGGTATAATTCTAACGTTTAGTGCGTTAATGTATTGTTTGTGAGATAATTGAAATGGTCTTTAGATACTATAAGATAATCTGTTTTTCTAGTTTAATGTCATGAAGGTAAACTAAGTGGGTGACTTGGGTAGTTGGATCATTCTACTGTTTTGTTGAAGAAATTCTCTAAAGAGATTTCGCAAATAGGCTCTTTATCATATATTTGTCCTTTTATAAACCTCATTGCTTCTTCTATTGTAATACTAATAAGAACATATTTCATGGTTTTATAAGTAAATAATTATTAGTTTCAATCTTTGGTAATGTAGATATGTATTTCGTTTGTGAAGTTAGTATGGACGGAGACACATTCAGTTGCATTAAACATTTAAGCCTCGATGTCAAATATTCATAGTTCCCACATATTTAGATTTGATCAAAATATGCTGTAAATATTATAATATAACAAAGTTCCTAAAAGAATGACCATGCATAGTTGATGTTATGAAATACATACTCCAATGTTATAATTTGTTTTTCTATTGTAATCCATAATAAATATTTATCTTTTAGGTTAATGTATGCAGGGGCATGAAAATACGTAGGGACATTCATTTATGTTCTTTACATTCTATCTTCTTACATTCCAGTATAAAAAGAACCTAAAAAGTTTTCAAATCAAATACAAACTTATCAGTTGTCATGTACTTGTATTAACAGGTGCCTATTCACACTTTGGAAGACAAGGTTGTAGCTCTATATTTTTACAATGTTGACAACTATGATTCTCTAACTGAAACACTTAAGTCATTTTATGAAGAATTGAAGAAAGTCAAGAAAATTTTTGAGGTTGTGCTTGTTTACATCAGAGAGTCGCAATACGAAGAATGGGATAGAGAAGAATCATATTGGGAAAAGTTTAACACGATGCCTTGGTTGGCATTACCATATGGAGAAAAGACCTATAAAAGGTTCAGAGAGGTTTTGAAGTTGCCAACAATGATTGAATGTGAATCTAAGCTTGTAATTATTGGTCCCCGTGGGGAATTCATCGAGACATATGGTGGTGATATTTTGTTCTGGTATAATAATATTTCAACATACCCATTTACCCGGGAAGAGGCTGCAGAGTTAGATGCTGAAAAATTGAAGGAGTTGAAGCTGAATATGCTATGGGATCCAAGAATTGTGTTTAGAAGGAACAATGGGTCTAAGGTCAGATTTTTTTCTATCTTTCTACAATTTAAAACAAATTTTTCAGTTTTTTTTACAGATTCATACCTTCATAAAATTATTTTCCCTTGAAACCAACAATTACCAGCTTGTTACTATATTATTTTTAAAATTTTATTTGCATACTAACTTGTCAATTTGACTTTAAGGTTTCTTTTTCTCAACTTTCCGGGAAGAGAGTCATGCTTATTCTTGAAAGTTTTGTTGTGCAATATGCTAATAGCAAAGGTTCCCGTGTTGAAAATAATTTTGGCAAGTACTCCTCCCCAAACACCAAGTTCCTAACGATGTTGAAAAGATGTTATCTTCAGACAGTGGGTAGCGATGATGAGTTTGAAGTGATCCGCATATTTATACCTGAACTACAAAATTACACCAGTAAATCACTCGGAGACATGCCTAATTGGGCAGAACCTCTTGGAGACACGCCTTGGTTGATATCCCTTCCCAACAACCTTGGAGCTACAAGTTGGTTGGTATCACTGGGAAATGAGTTAAAACATGATCTAGGCTCCTATTTTTTCAAAGACTTCCATTATAATTGTTTAGAGCATTATCTACCAATCTTTGCGTTTGATCGGGATGGAAGACTTGTGAGAGAAACAATATTTCCTACGTTCGAGAATACAGAATTCCCATTTTACTCCGGTAGTTTAAAAGAGGAGAAGTTGTCTCAATTAACTAAACTATTTTCGTAGAAACATGTTTAAGCTACTTGAAGTTGGCCCACTGACTCTACTTCACTTCTCAATATCTATAGACTTAACCAGTGAGATTATTACCATGTTATTTTAATTATCTTTCATTTATCTCTATATAATTTCTAATTTAGTTTTAAGTTTATTATTCTGATGGAAGTATACGTGATAGGATTAAAGAGTCTCCCAAGTAAGCCGTTTTCTTTTTCAAATATGTAGGAATTTACCATATTTGTTACTCAAATACCAATCACCAAGCCTATATTTTTGTAATCTATATTTATTAAAAAAATCACTGTATTTAAATTACTAAACGATACTAAATTAATTTGTTATAGATTTTTCAAATCTTAATTTTTTAACCAGCAGCAACTAAAAAAATAATTACACAATTTCTAAGAACTAGACCAAAATGCTGAGCATCTCTTGGCAATCTTCAAGAAGAGGCTGAAAAATGCTGCAGTTGCTGTACCATTGATATGCTGTGCTGCTGATATGTTATGTTATGTGATGTACCTTTATTGCTTTGTTAGAGACTCGTGTGAAGGAGAACAATGTTGATACTATTTCTTCTTCTTTAGCAGCTAATCGGACTTGGGTTTTTAATTATTTTGCTCATCCTAATAGCTGTATTTGTTTTGGGTGGAATCCCAATTTTTGGAATAATAATGTTATTCCATCCGCTGCTCAAATAATTACTTGTTTTCTCACGAATGTCTCGTCTCAATGCTCTTTTTTTGTTTCTTTTATCTATGCTTTAATGGAATAAATGGCAGACGTGCTCTTTGGTCTGACCTTATGCAGTATAATCACAGTAGTACTGATCCTTGGTTGTGGAGACTTTAATGCAATTTTAAGTCTTGAAGAAAACTCGGGTGGTTTTGCAACATGGCATTCTGATATGGAGGAATTTAAATCCTGTGTTCATCACTTGGAGTTAACTGATCTTCGAGGATTTGGTAATAGCTTCACTTGTTGGAACTCTTGCCTTGAAAATCCAATTCATAGGAAGTTGGATCGTGCCCTTGTAAACAATCTGTGGATTCAGCGATTTCCGTTATCTCTGGCTTCATTTCCTGCTCTTGGTCTTCCAGATCACTCTCCTGTTTGTATAAACCTGGGGTTACCTCGTCAACACTTAAGAAAACCTTTCCAGATTTTTTCTCATGTGATGGAGCATCCGGACTTTATGAGTACAGTGCAAGCAGCCTGGTCTGAACCTTGTCATGGTGACCCTCAATTCTGTCTCACTACTAAAATGAGGAAAGTAAAGATTGATTTGGTTCGTTTAAACTATTTGATAGGTCATTTCCAACAAGAGTTACTGAGTCTCGGCAGACATTGCTTGACTTTCAGCAAAACATGGGTCTTCATCCTTTTCTGTAGCAGAGCATCACATAAAAGCAACTTAAAGATGAGTTTGTTAAAGCTCTCGCGAATGAATGATCTTTCTTTAAGCAAAAATCTCGAGTTCAGTGGTTAGATAAGGGAGATAGCAACTCAAAGTTTTTCTTTAACCATGGTAAGAATAGGTGGAATGTCACTAAAATTCTTGCAATTCAGGATCATGGCATTCTTCTCCATGATCACCAGAGCATCGTTGATTGTTTTTTGAGATATTACCAGGACATTCTTGGTTCAGATTCAGAAGTCCTCGAATTTCCATCTGATATTGATCTGCCAACCTTGAATAATGAGCAGCAGTACACTCTTCTGGAGCCTTTCACTTTGAATGATATGCTCATTACTCTAAAGCATACAGGGAAAGGTAAAAGCCCGGGTCTGGATGGATTTTCTGCGGATTTTTTTCTCAGAGACCTGGTCTATGACGGGGTCAGATATCTTTAAAGCTGTTTTCCATTATTTTACCACTCTGCACTTAGCTCGACAGGTAAACGCTACTGCTCTTTCTTATTCCTAAGAAAAGTAATCCTACCTTGGTCTCGGACTTTTGACCAATTTCCCGTTGCAATGTTGCTTATAAGGTGATATCTAAGATGCTGTTCTTCTCGTCTAAAATCCATTATGAACACTCTTGTTTCTCCAGAGCAGAATTTGTCCATTTCCTCTCGCTCAATTGGTGATAATATTTTAACTGCTCAAGATTTATGTAAAGGCTACCATCTTGACAGTGGTATATCCAGATGTATAACTAAACTTGACATTCACAAGGCATTTGACAGCTTGAACTGGTCCTTTCTTTTGCAATTTCTGGAGCGTATGGAGTTTTCTCCTCGTTTTCAAGATTGGATTGCCAAGTGCATTACTTCTCCAATGTTTTCTGTTAAATTAAATGGGAGTGTAAAGGGCTACTTTAAAGGTCAATCTGGACTGAGGCAAGGGGACCCTCTGTCCCCTCTTGCCTTTTTGTTATATCATTGGAGGCTTTTACTCGATTGATGAGGAAAATTGCTGCTGGTCCTTCTTTCAAATTTCACCAGAAAGCAAAATATATTCAGATCAATCACATTATTTTTACTGACGATGTTCTAATGTTTAGTCATGGTGATATCGCTTCAATGACTGGTATGCTTGATATGGTAAATCAATTCTCTGCAATTTCAGGGCCGAAGGCCAACCCTACAAAGTCCTCTTGTTACTTTTATAATGTTCAGATTGAAGCTGTTCACACAGTGCTTGAAAAGTTCGGGTACCAATGTGGCGAGCTTACTTGTACTTTTCTGGAATGGCCCTTGATCACTTCAAAACTCACACAAATGCTGATTGTGTTCAGCTGGTCAACAATAATTTGCTATAGAATTTTTCTATGGACTACCCGATTTCTCTCATTTTCTGGGAGACTTCTCTTGATCAAATCTGTGTTATTATTTATTCAAAGCTATTGGGAAATTTAATTATTTTTGCCTAAGTCTGTTCTTAAAAAGATTCAGTCTACTCTTGCAAGGTTTCTATGGTCTGGTAAGGATTCTTCTTGCTCTCACAAAATTTCTTGGGCGAACTGCTATAAGTCTAAAGCTTTGGGGGGCTCGGGTCTTCAAGGCCTGTTTCAATAGAATTATGCATCCATTTTATTCCAGCTTGGGTGTGTTATTCAGTTTGAATAACTATTCCAAAGGAAGTATCTGCAGATATAGAAATTTTTGGACCATGAGAGCTGGCTCTCATCATTATAGGTGTGTCAAGATCCTCAGTATGCGTATGTGGTACTTTGGATTTGAGGTCTTTTAAATTCCAGCATGGTGTTATCAGAAATAATAGAAGTGATTCCTTAACTTGGAGCGGACATCTCCCTGTTACTATTGCTTCTATTTGACATTCTTTGGCCTCTAGCACTGCCCCTGCAGTGGACTGGTACTTAATCCCCTGGCATAAGCTTCATGTCCCGATATTTTCTTTCATTGCGTGGTTAGCTCTTCAAGGTCGTTTAACTACCTTGGATAGGCTTGCTCGTTTTGGTTTTGCTCTTGATCAAAGATGTATCTTATGCAGTGCAGCGGATGAAAGGCATTCACATCTTTTCTTTCTCTTGTGCATTTCTGCACAGGTGTTAAAATCCACTCTTTTGCCGTGTGATTTTGATTGGCATTCCTTGGTTCGCTATTTGGGATCTGCTCCAAGTAATATGATAAATAATATCCCGCGGTTGTTTTTTTTGCAGCTGTAATTTATTTTCTGTGGAAAGAGCGTAATGGTAGAAAACATGATTGTTCCCATAATTCAGTGCACTCCATTGCTGAGCAATTAAAATTGGCTATCAGGAACAAAATGTTTAGCTCTTAGCCCTTTCATTGCAGATTAATAGTGACCCAGTACTATTAGGGGTCATTTGGTTCGTTGGGTGATATCGGGTTGGAATCAGGAATCGGGTTAAACTGGTATGGGTTTGGAACTTGATACTTTTTTTTTTGAAGGAAAAAGTACTTGCTTGTATTCAATTGAATCAATAATCAAAGCATCACAAATATAATCAGGAGGGGTACCTACCCACTCATGAATATCTGACATAAAATGTGTAGCCCTTGCTAATTCATGAGCCACTACATTCGCAGACCTTGGCACATACTCTACTAGAACATCATCGTAGTGCTTAAACAACTCAATACAATCTAATACGATTAAGTGAAAGTAACTATCTCCTTGAACCCATTTGCATTCTTCCACAAGCTCATGTGCGTCCGTCTCAAATACACAGCGTTTGAAATTGGAATTACCAGGTAAGGTGATTAATTTCGCTTGGCGGGTGTGTCGGGGATGTCTGCCAACTGCAATAAATTTGGTTATGAAGCGTGTTCCTATCAATACTAAATGCTCATGGTGCTTAGTAAAGGATGAGGATGCAACTCACGTACTATTCGATTGTATCTTTACAAGATCAGTGTGAGCTCATGTAGGATTGCTAGAAGTTCGTGCAGTGGGATATGAGGGGCATGTAGAAGATATAATCCATCAATTTGCGGAGAATTGTTCACGAGAGACTTTTGCTTTAATTCTGATGGTATGTTGGAATCTCTGGAGGTGCGGGAACAAATGGGTATGGGACAAAGTAAGAATCTCAGAGTTTGGTGTCCAAGCTACGGCAATGAACATGCTGCATGCATGGAAACAGAGATTGTTAGATGGTAACACCCAGAAAGTAAACATAGCTGGTACTTCGAGTAAATGGAGTCGACCACAGCAGGGATGGATCAAAGTAAACACGGATGCTGCACTGTTAGGGAGTGGAACAGCACTGGAATTGGTTGTGTTATCCGAGATAGCCATGGGGAGTTTATACGGGCAAAAAATTAGAAGTTGCAGGCACTGTATAGCCCGAGAGAGGTAGAAGCTCTTGGATTGAAGGAAGTTTTATCGTGGGTAAACTTGATACTTGATATCACCTGTTTGGTTCAAAAAT
This sequence comes from Apium graveolens, assembly GCF_009905375.1. Classification (NCBI taxonomy): domain Eukaryota; kingdom Viridiplantae; phylum Streptophyta; class Magnoliopsida; order Apiales; family Apiaceae; genus Apium; species Apium graveolens. Next base: position 253,447,697 of record NC_133651.1, on the reverse strand, counting down.
AGGATGGGAAAGTATCTAGTTGATAAACTAATTGGAATTAAGAATCAAAAGATATTTAAATATTTTTTATGTTAATTTATTATTTTAATATTAAAATCTGAAATTATACACGATCACTTGATTTAATCAGAATTAGTAAGGCTAAAAATATAATTTTTTTGAAAAATACCTAAGGCTAAAGATATTTTTACAAATATACTATTATTTTTTTAAAAACATTTGCAAATAAAATATACATTCACATTTTTTATTCATCAATATTAAAATTAGAGCTAAAAAAAGAATTATACTTTAATTAAAAAAAAAAAGACTAAAGAAAATAATGAAAATGATACCCAAGAGTTTGATTTAGTTCATACCCACCTCTTCACATAGGTTACTAAATGTTAGATATGAATACAACACAGAGGGGGGGAGGGGTGAATGTGTTTTAGCTTAAATGTTTACTTTTTGGTTTTGCTCTGAGTTTAGCAGTTGATTGTTATCAATGATTTTGTGGAGTAGATGTTAAACATAAATAACAATGCAAATATGTAGAACAAAGATTTTCAAAACTCACTTAATTTTATATTAAAAATCAAGCAGTGTTTTGCTACAAAATCTCTAAGTTCTTGTTTTAGAATTTAGCTTCTTTCTTGAGAGAGAATACTAGATTTTCTATCTTGATTGTTCTACTTAACTAGAGGATCAATGTTAACTTTATAACTCAATTAAATGCTGGTTTACACAGTGGATAATAAACATGCTATTAGCTTTTCTAAACTGTCACTTGTCATTTCTATTTATAGAAAAACAAATCTTCCATTTCTGGCTTAGCATATCTTTAGCATCCCGTGATTACTTTAATCTCCTCTGTCAGTTAATCTTTGTCATTGATCTTGCACATCTCTCAAGCTGCTTTTTGTAGACTTGTCAATCCAGCTATGTGAATTGTTTGTTGATTTGCAACATTGGATATTAAACTGTTCTGCAATTTTGTACTTAGAGAAATTTCTTCACTTCGAGATCTCCAATTAAGCTGTAGAGAACTCGACATCTCGATAGGCATGTTGGCTTGTCGATATCTCTGAAACTTCATTGTTGACTTGACTTATCGACAACTCTGAGTTCTCTAGTGAATTTTGGTTTATCGATAACTCGGAGTTCTCTAATGAAATTTGGCTTATCGATAACTCAGAGTTCTCTAATGAATGTACACTTGTCGATATCTCTGAGTTCTCGAATAAGTATCTGACTTATCGATATCTCCAATAGCATTTCCTGAGTTCTCGATAGGTCTTTCTGAGTTCTCGAATGACTTCTCTATAACACTAATTCTCGATAGGTTTTTCACCAAACAGAATTATTCAACTCCAAGCTTCTTCATAATTCTTCTGAGGCACGACCTTCTTGATCTTCTTCCAGATAGAATTCTTAGGCTTGACACTGTTTAGAGAAAAATGCTCCAGTCTGCTCCATTTACATTTTACAGACATTAAGTGTTACAAGTATAAATTACATATTAAGGTTACAATACAACTAATCTTAGGGTTGTCAATATGACTTAGTCTTGTTATGATACAGGCATGTCTTGCATAACAATCTCCCCCAATTTGTGAGAAGATTGTTTATCACAAATTCATGCCTGTTAACAAAACTAACTCCAAGTTAAAGAATGAAAATAAAACAATACAAAAGTTGATACAACACTTGTGCATTGAACATTTGACAGCTTACAGTGATTAAGTAAAGACTGAGCTTTTTGATTCTTTCTCAAATATGTTCTTAATCTGCACAAGTATTTCTAATTATTCTAGGATGGGGGTGTCAGTTAGAGCCTCTATTAGTTTCAGCAAATCTGGCTTAGGAAAACTAGCTAACATCCCTATCCTGTATCTTGACAAAGAGCCAACTTTTACATTCAGAAATTTTCCATCCTTTGAGATTCTGCTCTTGCCTGCTGCCTTCAACTCTTCTGATCTTCTGATATACTCATCAATGTCATGCTCATACTTTCTCCTTCTTTCAGCTAGCAATTCTTTATGCTTATCTCTCATCTCCTCTCTGTTAACCACAAACACTGCCAATACTGTTCTCCATGCCTTAGTGGCTGAATCTTTACCATTCATCAAGCTTATCACCCTTTTCAGTTCAACAATTGAGAGAGAATCATTTAGTCTATCTCCAAGCTTTTCAAAGGACCCATCATTGTAGTAGATTCTAACTTCTTTGATGTGAACGACCCAAACTCTGACTATTCTTTCAGCTAGCTGTTGGAAGTAGTCTTCTTCTGAATCAACAACATTTAGAGGTTTGAAATCATCTTGATTATATCTGTTCCAGATGGCCTTTTCACCAAATCCATGATCATTGGGAGTTTCAGCTATCAGTTGTTCTCTTCTTTGTCTTCTTAATCTCCTTTTGACCTTGGCTTCTTTTGGACCTATTCCAACTATTTTGAAGTGTGTTTTAAGGAGTGGCTGAAATGAAGGTAAGGTTTTGAGTCTTTTCAGAGAAGTATGGTTGTGAGTGATTTGAGTTTTGAGAAGAGAGTTTGCAGTGAGCTTGTAGAAGTATTTGGGTTTAGAGATTTGAGGTTGAGCAGTTTCTGTTGAGGTTGATTGTGAAGTTTTAGCAGTTGGTATTTGGATATTTAGGGTTTGGAAAGATTGTGAGGTATCATTCTTTTGTCTTTGCCTCCTTCCATCTCTCCTTTGAGTCTCAGATCCACTTTTATTCTCCTTCTCTTTCTCACTATCACTTTTTCCACCAATTGCCTTACTAGATTGACTTGAGTTTGAGCCAGAAGGATTTTGACCATCTTTCTTCTGCTCATCATCACCCAAGTCATCTGTGTTGATTTTAGTTTTAGACAAATTGGCTTCAGAGTTATCAATGTATCTCCTCAGAATCTTGATCATAGCTTCATCTTCACTAGTCTTCAATTTCTTACTTTTCAGCTCAGACTCAAGCACCATTATCAGTTTTCTGTTGGCCATGACATAGTTTTTAGGTACTTGGAAATGTTTCAGTTGCTTGGTTGTAGAGCAGATATAGTGCACCCCTTTACTTGGATGTAGGTAGGCTTCTGGGAATTCAGCTTCTTGAGCCTTCTTCAACTCTGCTAGTAGCATTTTCTCTTCATTATTGATTATCCTGATTTTGTTAATCAGAATGTCTACTTCAGATGCTCTTCTGGAAATTAGATAATTGAAGTTGACTTGCATACATCTGTCTACTCCAGAATCATTAAGATTGATCACTATCCTTTTCTCCAAAAACTGGTCCTTGACTGGGATCTGCAGCACCCTGATATAATTGATAGTCTTTTCCAAGGTCTTTCTGTAAGTGAAGAAATTATTGTTGAGAGAGTTTCTTAGTCCAGTGAGCAGGTTGTCAAACTCTTGTGTCATTCCTGTACCTTGAGCAGCCATAAGGAGCCTCTCTTGTTCTAGACCTTGTTCTTAACATTTGAGTGTTGATTGGGATAGCCTTGCATCTAATTCCCCCTTAGTCTTGGTGACAGGCATGAGTAGGGGAGTAGGAATCTCAGGTCTTACAGCTTCAGGCAATGCTGGTAGTGGTATGTTGAGTTTTCCCATAATGGCTCCCAAAGCAACTGTATTCTGCATTTGTAAATGCTTATGGGACTCCACTAGGGCCTGAATATCACGCTGTTGTCTCTCAACCAATGTGGTTGGAGCTCGGACTTGTGAAGATAAATCTGAGTTGGAATTTTGAAGTGAAGAAATTTGATCTTGAAGTTCTTGTATCTGAGGAGTAGAGGTTTTGGCTGAGAAGGACCCAAAGTGTTCATCAACATCTTTTCTGACACCCTCCATGAGAAGAAATGAAGGCTCATACCTAGCAGTATACATTTGATTTAGCTTGACCCTGGTATCATTTGAATTTGTCATATGAGTTTGAACTTGATCAAATAGGGCCTTGAAAGAACTCTTCATTTTTTATACTTCCTTCTCAATGGAGTTCAGATCCATTCTTGACATTTGCTCAGTAAAAGACTGGAATTGATTCTTGATGTCCTTTTGAGAAGGCACAATGTCATCCATCTTTTCCTTGATCAGCTTCCTGATTTTATCTTCATGTCCAGTCAATTTTACTTCAAGGGCCTTTCCAAGGAGATGGAAAGCCTTGAGTTGAGCTTTGTGCACATCTATTATGGCATCATAGACTTCAGGAGGAGTGAGAGATTTAGCATTGCTTCCCATGATAGTTATGTACTCCTTCCTGAATCTAGCCAAATCTTCATCCATTTCTGCCACATGGTCATCAGACAACCAGGCATCTATATTTCTATCTTCTTCAGCCTCATCTACTATCTTCTCCTTCTGTTGTTCAACCTCTTCATTAAAGCATAGCAGTATAGCTTGATAGTCCTGGTTCCCCATGTCTGAAGTGAGCAATTGCTGAGAGAGATTGGTCAAGCCTGATATTTGATCTACCAACATGTCATCAACTGTAGAAAGCTGAGCTTCCATATCTTGTAGCCATTGAGCCATGACATGTGGTTGACTGGATTGAGATATGGATGACTGCTGAAAAATGTCCAGATTACCACCTGTGATTGAGGTCACAGTTTGACTCACAGACAAGTCTGTGGTTTTGACAGTTTGTTGTTCACCACATATAGTAGGAACCTCCATTGGAATTGAAGAGGATTTGACTAGGTTACTGTCATGTACACCAGCCTCAAACCTTTGTGCACCTTGTATAACACTGTCACATACATGTGATGAACTTGCCTCTTCCATATTAGGGTCATTGGCAATTGTACTCCTAGCTTCAACTGTGAAGGCAATTTCAGCTAGGGTTTTGAGGGGAGTTGTTCCTTCTAGAGGAACCTCCAATTGAATTGGAGAGGATTTAGATAGCTCTCCCTCAAGAGTACTACCCTCAAACCTATTCATCTGTGAAGATGATTGTGCACATGAAGGTGCAAGAGTGACCACGGGGTCTTCTAGTAAAAACTGATGAAACCCCCATGTTTGTGATGGTGTCATCAAGGTCTACCCCAGCTACTAGCCTCTCACCATCTAGATGTTGGCTCTGGGTGGTGAGCACAGTTTCATGAACCATGTCACTGGAGTGTTGGTGCACTTGAGAATTAGATTCAAGTGCTCTATATGATGAATAAAATTGGGAGATTAGAGAAGTTTGCTCAGTTGTGAGTGTTGGCAGCTCTCTCTGAATGGATGAAGGAGTTTCAAGTGATGTTCCCTCACTGTGTGTGCCATCCATATTTCTTCTACCATACACTCTAGGTGCAGGTTGTGCTGACTCAGTACAGGATGCATTGGGGTGAATACTCTTTTCAATAGATACACCCTGTTGAGAGGATGCATCTAGTAACTGTTTACTCCCCATTTGTTCAACTGTGCCCTTTTGGGAGGACACATAGGTGTTTTGAGTGGTCAGCTCAGGTATTTTACTCCTCTTTGGTCTCTTGACCAAGGGTGACTCTAGTTCAGTAAGAATTGTTTCACTTTCATTTACAACAGTAAGGGTTGGTTCTTTTCTCTTCTTTTTACTCACTTCAGTCTTTTGAGAGACTAAAGTGGTTGGTTTGCTAACATCTAGTGGTTTAGAAGAAGGGGCTGCAGCTTTGGAAAGTCCCTGTTGGTGTGCCTGTGTTTGTACTTCCACAGGCTCAGGAACCATAGCTGAATTAGCAATTTGAGGAGCCCTCATGTCTGGCATAGGGTAAGGATAAGTCATGAATCTCTCCAACATGAATGGAGTGATTCTAAGACTTACATTTACCTTATTCTTTATAGTGAGTGAGCCAATTGGACACTTGCTTACAATTGCCAATTCTACTACTATCAATACCAGCTAACAAATGTATGTCATTTACCTTATGAGCTAAAGTAGACATAATAAACCTTGGTAAAAAGATTTCTTTACCTCTATTCTTCAAAGGCATAGTAAGCCTGGTAGCCAGCTCCTCCAGAATTAGAGCCCCAACATTCAGATGCCTGTTGTAAGCTATTGAGAACACCGGCTTTTGTACCACACTTGATCTATAAACATATCCAGTTTTGTAGCCAGTTTTGCTATCGGGAGTGTACTTCCCTTTTCCTTTCCAACTGTTGTCTTTGTTAAAGGACTTGAAAGGAATATGTCCTAAGTCCAATCATGTATTAGGATTTAGGAATAACTTTTATGTAATCTGTTTTGATTTCATTGATATTAATAAAGACTTGTTTTGTTTTTATTACGAGCTTTTATCTATTTAAGTGTTTAAATAAGATATACCATAATTTAGAGTAAAGCTTTTTATGGATTATGATGAGATCATAATAGTGAGACCTAAAAAGATGATAACTCTAAACTTAAATAGTTCCTGGTCATAGGATTACTAACTGGTAATTAATAATCCGCAAAGATCGATACATACTATGTTTGCTTCATTATGAAGGATGTCTGTTCTCATAGACATTTGTGTGGTGACATTATAGCTAGTATGTAGGTGCTTATTATAGAATAAGTTCACTGAACATGACTCGCACAGCTGAACAACTGATGGAGTTCACTCACGTGTCAGCAGTTGTTCGCATAGTGATAGTTGTACAAGTATCCTTAGACTTGAGGTCATCATAGTCATCTTGTGTACACTGAATTATGCTTTGGTTTAGTTCTTAGTCTCCAGGGACAATTATTAGGGCTCTTCTGGGTATAGGAATTTATACACGAAGATAGTGTATGATCAATAAAGGATCTACCCCTTCTAGTGAAGGAAGCGAATGCTCAAGGCTGATCCACTTACGCTAGTTCAGAAATCTCTGGCCAGAGTGAATGAAATTAGAAAGGAGTTTCTAATTTGCATAGAACTACGCATAATAAATGGTAAGCAAGTGATTGAATTAGATAGGCTTGACACGAGATCCATGCCTTGTATTTAATCGGGACATTGTAGGGTAGAAGGATGTTAGGTCCCAATTTGTTTGTAGAAGGGGGGTTGAATGCAAACAATACCGTTTCGTCGAATAAAATGCGGAATAAAATTGTGAAACAAAATTCAAGTTAAATAAAACTTTTATTAAACTTGAAAGGTGTTACAACTACGGTATCGATTACAAGGGTTTAATCTCAAATCAATTATTACAAATTTAGAATAAATTCGACATGAACTTTTTCTATTTTTGTAATTAAAAGATCAAATGCTAAAAGCGATTTGAGATTAAGTTCTAGGGATTTTAATCCGCTAGATTGATATACAAGAACAAGATAAGTAATTCTAGTGGTTTGGATTTAACATTAACAAGCTAGAATATTTGATCTTGAATAAGCAGATGGAAGATGAAATATTTTTCTTTTGTTCTCTGCTTTTTCTTGTTCTGTGTCTTGCTGCTCTGTATTTGATAAATGTTATGCTGTATTGATAGATGATGTCTTCTGCTTCTTTTTAAATAATCACAGCCGAAGTTGTTGAGAACTGGTGTGACAATCCATTTGAGCTTGAATGACTTTCGGTGAGACAATCTAATAGAGCTAGGAAGACAATTAAAATGAACTAGCAAGACTTTCGGTATGACTATTGATTGTCATACCGATTGTCATATTAGTTCAAATGAAATTGTTTTTCTGAATACATAATTGAATTTAATCTAAGTAAAAATTCTATCAAAACAATTAACTGAATTAGTAAGACATTCGGTATGACTATCAATTGTCATACCGATTGTCATACTAGTACAATCAGTTGTCTTTTTAGAATTATCACAGATTTTAATCAATTAATATTCTGAAAATCCTCATTATTAATTCTAAATTAATTAATCAATTTAATTCAATTAATCAATAAATTAATCCTTGCAGAGTTAATTTATTTTCTTAATTAAATTATATGACTTAATTAATTAATAGAGAATTAATACTAACCCTGAGCAGCATCCATTCTTCAGACAATCTTTGAGACTTATGAATCAATTCCGTCACTTCAATGCTGACACTCGATGTACTGTCTGGTTCATGAGTGACTAACTTTCGTGACGTTTCTTCATGTCTTGACTTTGTTGTTCTGATTGAATCCTTGTAATAAATGATACCTTGACGAGATCTCTGTCACTTGATTAATTCCACGATCTTGATTTATATCACTGAGGCATGATCAACTTCTTGAACTTCTTCCAGTGAATCTTCAAGACTGCAGATGAACAATGTTTCTTTATTCTTTGACAGATGTTACTTTGTGAGATCTCTCTGATGCTTGATCCACTATTTACTTATTACATTCTTATTTGAGTTGAGTTAAATACTCGAATAAACGAGTAGGCTATGACATATGCCTTTCAATCTCCCCCTATTTGCTTGTTAGACAATAACAACAAATACCTAGAGGATAACTCAACTAACAAATAAGAAAAAGATATGAACAGTAATGTAAAGTAAATAGCAGAAAAGTTCTGGATTATATTTAACATTTTCCAGATTCCAAATGAAATTTACAAGTGAATACAAGATAGATGTTCCTCTAGCCTGAACATATAACTACATTAGACTATCTTGATTCATAACGCTCTAATCATATTACATTGAGTTTTGAGCTAATTGACTTTAGTTGTCTTCTCTTCTGACTTCACCTTCTTCTAAATCTTGAAGCAATTCCTTGTCAAAAACACGATCCTTTTCTGAAGTGAAGCTTGCAGGTCTGACTGGTTGAACTCCAACTGTCTTCAACTTATTCTTGAGTTGATTGTACCTTTTAACATTCTTCTCACAATAAGCTTGAATCAAGTCAGCAGCTTGAGTCTTCAACATGGATGAATATCCAGCTGTTCTCAAATGATGTTCCATCCAGACCAGATGCTTAGCTGAGTAGTCTTTAAGAGATTGTACATCTAGCTGACAGATTTGAAGACAATCAGACTTAAAGAATCTCACTTGATGAGGATTGTTGACCACTTGAGGACTAGCCCTGCTGGCAAACTCTTTAAGTCTTTCCCGAAGAACTTCATTCAACTCTGAGCTTCTTTTCACTTTGTTTAAAAGAACCCAAATCTCTGACAACGAACGATTCTCGAATAGATGAAGTGACACCTTGAATGATCCTTCACTCTGACAATATACAAAAATGCTCATCTCATTTAGGGATCTATCAAAAGCAGCTGTGATCCTTGAGACTTCAGTCTTGATAGCATTCATGTACATGTCATTGTTAGGATTTGAGATTTCCAGCTTGTCCAGAAGATGTAAGAACTGCCTATCATTGTTAGTGCATAGCTGAGGCATATCGAGTACTCTCCTAGCTTCATCCCACTTTCCACCAATCTTCAGTCTGACATCTCTTCTCCTTTCTTGAGCTTTAATGTCATGAAGACGTTGCTTTTGAAGAGTTTCTGTTCTTTGAATGTCTTTTCTCCTGTCAATGATCTGTGAGACCTTCTTAAGTTCAGCTTCTTTTCTTTGCATCTCTGACTTTTCTTTCTGAAATTCTTTCTCAAACCTAGGATCCACTGTATCTTCTTCTTCCCAATCTTCAAAATCACTTTCTTCTTCAGCTTCAAATAACCCATCTTTATCTTCCTGAGCTGGTTCAGTGGGAATGTCAAAAATATCGAAGTCATCCTGTTCTCCACTGTAGTAGGCATCATCAGCCTTTCCTTTATCTCCAGCAGAAGTATCTTTTTCTTTCCCTTTGGAACTACTCCCTCCTTTCTTCTCCCCCTTAGTTGAGGGATCCTCTACAGACTTTCCTTTGAAACCTCCACCACTTCCAGAGCCTGATCCTCCACCAGACGGTCCTTCAAAATAAGCTCTTTGTTCTTCATTAGGGCAATGAGAATTCTTGATCATGTAATATAAGTGCTTCATGCCTTCATTCAGATGTTCCATGCCCGTCTCTATCTTTAGAAATCTTGAGTTGTCTAGTGAATGATTCATCTCAACGAGGTCTTCAAGAGAAGTTATTCTTGTATGTAGGGAGCAGAAGTTGGATATGTCATCAGCTGATAAGTTTGGAGTGTCCTGAATAGAATTGAGCTTTGGTATTACAGCAGTCTTTAAATCTGAGATGTCATTCCTTATGATCGCAAGCTGATTGTCGACAGAGGTGGAAGAAGAAGACCGTTCAACCACTTGTGCTTTGAATGCTTGAGCTTCAGCTTGACTTTTGGCAAGTTCTTCTTTCAGGGCAGCAATCTGAGCTAACAGGTTGACAGTATCAGTGTCTGTGTGTGCTCTCACCTGAAGTTCACTCGTATTTGGTTCACTCATCTCACGTGCATGTGTTTCTCTCAATATGATTGCTCGTGAGGAGTCTTCCAATTGCTGTTCTTGTGTACCTGCATAAAAAATCACCCTAGCCTCTTCAAGAGAGGTCAGTGGTGGTGCAATGGGAATTCGCGAGTCCCGATCCTCAGTCAATGCTATCAAATCTTTTGGAATAGATGTCTGAATTGCTTCAGGGATAGATTGACCGAGTTGCCCTCCACTTTCTCCAGATAAATCTGCGAGTGGAAAATCCCATAAGGGAGCCAGAGGTGTTTGATCTGGGAGGGGAGAAAATGACTCTATTAAAGATGGCGGAGAGTCAGATTTTCCCTCTGAAGCATGTGAATGCTCTTCTGCCGTAACTATGGAAGGCACTGTAACCGACTCGACGTGCACTCCTCGCTGGGTGTCCTGAGTATTATCTGGGGAAGTGTATGGTTCCATTGTGAGTAATGGAATTGTGCTTGACTCAGTACAGGATGCCATGGCCCGATGGCGAATTTCAATAGATGCATCCTGTTGAGAGGATGCCTCTAGTAACTGTTCATTGGCCATTTCAAAGTCCATGTCCTGTTGGGAGGACAAGGATGGGCTTTCAGATGCCTCAGAATAGGTTTTTCTTTTCTTAGGAGGAGGCAGAGCTGAGGGTTCACTTAAATTTGACATTTTACTACTTCCTAATAATCTTCTGGGTAACATTTTTGACAGTGGGGGAGAGGGTGAGATAGAATGAGACTCTGTGTTTGGCTCTATGACCTGGGATTGAAGCTGTGGTTCTACAACTTCATGGTCAGCCCTATCAACCACTGAGGGTCTGTTAACAGAAGTAGGAAGAGAGTGAGAGAGAGGAATTACTACCTGTAATGGAAGAGTCTGGGTGGCTTGTACCACTGGAGGTTGAGGTTGCTGTTCATGGCCGGGTAGATTAAAAATAGGTAATGGAATATAATTGGCCATGAAAGCAGATACAAGTACTGGTACTTGCATAAATTTGAAGGTTGTGTCTTGGCGAGTGTAAATCTTTTTGCTAACTGGTGGGGGTTCAGTTACAGCAGAGTTAGCAAAAAGTGATTTGTGTTCAGGGGTGAGTAGATGATCTGCTATGAGCATAAGAAAACGAGCATAGTAACATGATACCCTACGATTTGTAGAATGATCACGTAAAGCAGAAGTTAGACGTCTCAGGAGAATGGGAAAAAGTAGTTTACCAAAATTGATCCTTTGATTGAAAACAACCGCAAGACCAATATACTGCAGGGTGGAAGTAATGTTATGAAAATTAGATTTTGTGCAGTTGGCAAACACTTTGGAAAGTGTATCGAAGAATATATCCCATTCAGACACCAAATTTGATTTAGAAAGTTTGGTTAAATTGATCACCCCCTGATAGTGAATGGCATTGAAAAAATTTGTGATATCATTTTCAGAGGGTAAATTACAGAAATTGTCTAGTGGAAAATTTAAAGCACGATTGACGACTGTTTCATCAACTACATACTGTGTGTTTGCGATGGTGAATGAAAAAGATTTTGAATCATCGGCCACAGTAGAAGTTGTGCAAATCAGTCTAAGAAGATCGACGTTTAAAATCACATTTGATTTAATAGCAGAGCTAACAATCGAATGATCATTTAAAAATCTAATCCACGGCTTAAATTTTTCAACATCACATTTTTCCGGATTAAAATAACCAACTTGATTATGTGCGACAATTTGGAAATTGAGAGCCATTTTTTAAAAGAAAAATAATAAGACACAAGCTTTTCAGAATTTTAAGAATAATATTAAGAAAATTCGAATTAATTAAATTAATTTAATAATTCGAATTAAATTAATTATAATCGAAAAATTTAGACCGAAATGTATCTCGTTAAAATTCTTAACTCACAAGCACAATTTTGATACACCAAAAGACACAAGTAAGAAATTAAAATTAAAATGGAATTTGAAGGGGCAACTTGATTTTAATTTGATTTTTGCGTTTTTTTTTTTTTTTTTTTTTTTTTTTTTAAGAAAATTTCAGCAGCACTTCTTTATGTATATACTTGTATGTATATATCACAAAGTGATGATTAAGTGTGCTGAGTAAAAACTCGAGCAAAGAAATGAATCAGATTTTTGGTTTGGTTTTGATCTTGTTCGAGGAGAGAGAAGAGAGTAAAAGAGGAGAGAAAACTGTTAGAAATTCTGAAAATGAACTGCTAAGTTGAAAGTGATTCAAAACAAAACAGCAACAGCCTTATATAACAGCTGGTATGACAATCCGGGATTGTCATACCGATTGTCATACCAGGCTAAAAGAAGGAAATGAAACAAATAAAATGAGTATTAAAAATATAACTGGTATGACAATCTGATAGTCATACCGATTGTCATACCAGTACAAAATAAAACAAAATTATTCTGATATTAATTTTATTACTGGCATGACAATCAATAGTCCTGCCGATTGTCTTGCCAGTTATAAAATTAATCTGATATTAAAATAAGCAATCAATATTACTAAAATGACTTTCAGCAAGACAATTTCAATTGTCTTGCCGATTGTCTTTCTAGAATAAGATAAAATAGACATAACGGATTTATATTTTCATTTATACTGAAATGATTTTCAGCAAGACAATTTTAATTGTCTTGCCGATTGTCTTTGCAGTATTAAAATAAAATGAATATGTACAGACATCTAATTAAGTACTGAACCTTCATTTCAAAACAGTAAAACTGAAATAAAAACTTATAATTTTTACAGAAACAAAGATAATATATCAGAATTAATTATTTTTATTCCAAAAATAGATTTCTGTTGAATTTTGGCAAATAAAATTCATAGAAAAATATTTTTAGAGGAAATAAAATATTCTGAGATATTTTCAATTAACAAGTAGAGTAAATAACATAGATAAGATAATATATATTACATAGAAATAAGCAAGAAATATGATAAAATGATAAAATAAATTTGCAAATGAATTTTTCATTTATGAAAAATTTATTTGTAAATTCATTCAAGAACAGATTCCAGATATTAATTAAATTAATCACTAAAACTATTTAACATGCCCAATTTACCAACTAATCTGGTAAATGTGGATTCGTCAAGTGGTTTAGTGAAAATATCTGCTATTTGTTCTTCTGTTGGAACAAAAAATAGTTCAACAGTACCATTCATGACGTGCTCTCTAATAAAATGATACCTGATGTCAATGTGCTTTGTCCTCGAGTGCTGCACAGGGTTGTTGGTGATGGCTATTGCACTTGTATTGTCACATAAAATAGGAATCTTGTTCAATACAGAGCCATAGTCTCGTAGTTGATTCCTAATCCACAAGATCTGAGCACAGCAGCTTCCAGCAGCAATATATTCAGCCTCGGCCGTTGAGTTGGAAACTGTTTGATGTTTCTTGCTGTACCATGAGACTAGCCTGCTTCCTAGGAATTGACAACTTCCTGAGGTGCTTTTCCTATCAACAACACTTCCTGCGTAATCTGAATCTGTATATCCAACAAGGTTAAAACCAGATTCTTTAGGGTACCAAATACCTAGATTTGGTGTTCCCTTAAGATATCTTAAGATTCGTTTAACAGCAACGAGATGAATATCTCTAGGATCCGCTTGGAACCTTGCACATAAACATGTAGCATACATAATATCTGGTCTACTTGCAGTAAGATAGAGTAACGAGCCAATCATACCTCTGTAGCTTGTGACATCTACCTTAATGGAGTTTTCACATGGTCCAAGCTTGACAGCTGTAGTTGATGGAGTCCTTGCTGTGCAGAATCCTCTAGATTGTACTTTTTGAGGAGTTCCTTGAGATACTTGGATTGACAAATAAATGTTCCATCTAACCTTTGATTTACTTGTAATCCAAGAAAGAACTTCAGCTCTCCCATCATGCTCATTTCAAACTTGCTGTGCATTAACTTAGCAAATCTCTTACAGAGATTATCATTAGTAGACCCAAATATTATATCATCCACATAGACTTGGACTAATATAGTATCATTCTTATGTTTTTTAGAAAAGAGAGTTTTGTCTATGACACCTCTAATAAAGCTATTTTCAATAAGAAATTCAGAGAGAGTGTCATACCATTTTCTTGGTGACTGTTTTAGCCCATAGATAGCCTTGAAAAGAAAGAAGACAAAATCCATATGATCTGGATCTTCAAAACCAGGAGGTTGCTCTACATATACCTCTTCATCCAACTTTCCATTCAGAAAGGCGCTCTTGACATCCATTTGATAAACTTTAAAGTTTGAAAATGCTGCGAATGCCAGAAATATCCTGATGGCCTCAAGTCTAGCCACTGGAGCATAGGTTTCATCATAATCAATACCTTCAGCTTGAGAATACCCTTTAGCTACCAGTCTTGCCTTGTTTCTTGTAACCACACCATCTTCATCTAGTTTATTCCTGAATACCCACCTTGTACCAACAGCTTTCTTGTGTACAGGCCTAGGTACCAGTTTCCAGACTTGTTGACTTTCAAACTGATTGAGTTCATCTTGCATAGCAATCACCCAATCTGGATCAGTTAGTGCTTCTTCAATTTTCTTAGGTTCTATCTCAGAAAGAAATCCTGAGAACAGACACTCATTTTGAGTAGCACGTCTAGTTCTGACTCCAACATCTGGATCACCAATAATCAACTCAAAAGGGTGAGCTTTATTCCAGACTGTCTGTCTTGGAAGATTTGATCTTGATGATTCGCCTTGAAATTCATTATGATGTTGTGTCCTACTAGATGATCCTTCAGCATCTCCCCCTGAGCTGTTGCCATGTTGACTTGAAGATTCTCCGTCAGTAGCAGTGGTATCTCCATTGTTTCCAGAGATTCCATCACTATTACCTTGAGTAATATCAGGATTAACAGGTTCTTCAACAGCAACAACCTCAGGTTCTTGACCATGTTCTGACTCTGAATCTGACATATCATCAAACTTCAGTTTCTCAGAAGGATCTTCAGTTTGGATACTAGGGAGTTTAGTGTCATCAAAAGTAACATTGACACTTTCAGTTACTTTGTGTTGATCAATGATATACACTCTATATGATCTTCTTCCATATCCAACAAAAATACCCTCATATGCCTTTGCCTCGAACTTACCACGACGATCATCTCCATCCTTGAGCACGAAGCATCTGGCACCAAATACATGAAAGTATTTGATAGAAGGTTTCTGTTCATTCAAAATCTCATAAGGAGTTTTCATGAAGTCTTTGTTGATTAGAGTTCGATTCTGAGTATAACATGCAGTATTGACAGCTTCAGCCCAAAAGTACATTGGAAGACCTGATTCATTTAACATCGTTCTTGCAGCTTCAATCAATGTACGATTCTTCCTTTCTACCACTCCATTTTGCTGAGGGGTTCTAGGAGCTGAAAATTGTCTGGTAATCCCTTTGTCTGTACAGAATCCATTTAGAAGTGCATTCTTGAATTCTGTTCCATTATCTGACCTTATTGCTCTAACAGGGACGTTAGAATCTAACTCAATCATCTTGATATGATCAATCACAACTTGTGGTGTTTCATCCTTAGAGTGAAGAAATAAAACCCACGTATACTTGGAATAGTCATCAACTATCACAAGACAGTAACACTTCTTTGACATAGAAAGGATATTAACTGGTCCAAATAAATCCATGTGCAATAATTGCAGAACACCAGTTATGGAAGATGTGTCAGTGCCTTTGTGACTTGCTTTCTTTGACTTTCCTTTCTGGCAAGCCTCACATAGTCCTTCTGGAGAGAATTCCAGCTGAGGCAGACCTCTTACCAGTTCTCTTTTGACAAGAGAATTCATTGTCTTGAAATTGAGATGGGAAAGTCTCTTGTGCCATAGCCAACTCTCATTTGACGATGCTTTTGCATAGAAACAATTGACTTCAAGATTGCTTCCAGAGTTCATGTCAGCTACGAACAGATTTCCTTTCCGTATTCCCATTAAAGAGGGTTTTTCACTTTTCTTGTGCAGAATCTGACACTTCAGCTTGTCGAATAAAACATTGTAGCCGTTGTCACAGAACTGACTAATGCTAAGCAGATTGTGTTCAAGTCCTTGCACAAGATATACATTTTCAATGATAACATTTCCAGCTTGCAAACAGCCATATCCCTCCGTTAAACCTTTGCTGTTATCTCCAAAGGTAACCACTGGGCCAGCTTTCTCAACCACATTTGATAGCAGGGCTCTATCTCCGGTCATATGTCTTGACGATCCACTGTCAAGAATCCACACTACCGGTTGTACCTGTTTAATGCCCTGCAATACAAATGGATTAGAACTTCTTCGGAACCCAAGCTTGGCTGGGTCCGGCATACTTGTAAAATTGGCCTTTATCAGGCAAAACAACATTCTTAATTTCACTATTCTCAACATTCTCAATGACTGAACATTTGACCTTTAAAACAGCCTTATCAGATTTATGTTTAGGCTTAGGCACAAATGTCTCCTTTCTAACTTTAGGAGGACTAGCAGTCTTAGACCTATCATGCTTTCTATTATTCACATGCTGACGAGGAGTAGTCTTATCATTAGAAGCATGCTTACCATTAAAATAAGCAAACAACAGATTAAAAGCACAAGACATACAATCAGGAACACCACATGCTTTATGAGAAGGATTAACAATAGGCAACTTATGCATGGTAGACATGGCATTTGTGCTATCCAACTCATGTGTGTCTGAGTTAGTCTCAGTTGCTTTCACAACCTTGACTGGAACTTTTGACACACTTGACTTGGAGACAGTTTTCCCATTAGCATTATCTTCAGCACGAATTTCTTCTTGAATAATAAAAGAGGTCTCATCAAATGGTTCAGCAATTGATTCCTTATAGAGGGGTTCATCAACACCCTTAAGCACATGTGGTACTTCCCTGCCTTTAGCACATACATGAGGAGGGGAGTTTATGCCTAATTTTCCAATAGCAGCATTGTAATCATAACCTATTCCATGTGTTTGATTAACAGCTTGCTTATTGTAAAACTCTTTGGACTTCGAACAAGAATTAAAGTAAGCTTTAACCTTAGCCTCAAGACCAGTGATCTTGTCTTTGAGAATAGTTTCGAGTTGTCTATAACAGTCAACTCTATTCTCTAGAAAAGATACTTGGTCTTTAAGTTTATCTTGATTAATGTGCACAAGTCTTAATTCATTGACCTCTTTCTCAAGGTCTTTGATTTGTTGATTTAACAATTCATTATCACGACGAGCACAATCTAAGTTACCTCTTAGATGATAAACCATTTCAGCATCAGAAAGTTTTACCTCTTTTCTTGACGATGAGGTGCTTGCATCACTAGCCATGAGAGCAAGATTCCCAACTTCTTCATCTTCACTGTCAGTATCATCCCAACTTCTTCCCTTTGCCAGGTACGCCCTTTCAGATTTACTCTTCTGATTAGAATCATAAGAGTTCTTCCTTGCCTGTTTTGGCTTTCTGCATTCTGTGGCAAAGTGTCCCAACTCATTACAGTTGAAGCATCGGATGGTGCTTCGATCAACCATCCCTGTTTTATACCCACCACTGCTGGTGTTAGAGGATGAAGATCCACCTTTCTGGAATCTGTTGTAGTTGGACTTGTACTTGAACTTGGGATTCCTTTTGAATCTGACATTTGAGAATCTCTTGACAATCAGGGCCATTGACTCATCCTCCAATTGCTCCAGTTCTTCCAAGGAATAATAATCATCTCCTGATTGATTGGTAGTAGGAGAATCAAATTCTGCTACTATAACATTGTCTTCAACCTTGGAAGACTGTACCATTCTGTCTGACTGTTGAGATTGTTGTTGATATAGTGGTTGTTGTTGTTGTTGTTCATCAGCTACCAGAGCAGTAGACGTGCTGACCACCCTTCCTTTCCCGTAAACCTCCTTCTGCTGAATCTGCTCCAACTCATAAGTCTTTAACACACCATAGAGCCTTTCCAAAGAAATCTCACTCAGATCTCTTGCTTCTCTTATGGCAGTGATTCTATGTTCGAGATGAGTTGGCAGTGTCAAAAGGAACTTTTTGTTGACCTCCCTGATGGAATAGTATTTACCATTAATATTCAGGTTATTGATCAATGCATTGTACCTCTCAAACACTTCAGTGATTCCTTCTCCTGGATTGGATTTAAAGTATTCATACTCAGAAGTTAGGATTTCTAGTTTGTTCTCCCTAACTTCCTCTGTGCCTTCATTAATAATCTCAATAGTTTCCCAGATATGTTTGGAATCTTTACAATTCATCACATGTCTATTCATTAGGGGATTAAGGGAATCTACTAAGATTAATTGAAGGCTAGCATCCAGGGAAGATTCTTCTATTTCAGCAGGAGAGAAGTCCTCAGGATCCTTCACATAAGTTCTCGCTTTGGTGATCACCACATCATTCTCTATTACCTCTGGTTCAATAACCATAGGTATTTTTGGACCCTTCTTCAACACTTGCAAATATTTGGGATTAGCAACCTGTAAAAACAGTAGCATCTTCTTCTTCCACATCACATAATTTTCTTTATCGAAAAGTGGAATTTTAACGGTTCCAACTTTTTGTGTAGTCATTATGAATTTTTGAGTGAATAAAAATTCAAGAAGTGAAAGAAACACAAAAGTCTAGGATCTAGATTTGTACGTTAATCAGAAGGCTCTGATACCAATTGTTAGGTCCCAATTTGTTTGTAGAAGGGGGGTTGAATGCAAACAATACCGTTTCGTCGAATAAAATGCGGAATAAAATTGTGAAACAAAATTCAAGTTAAATAAAACTTCTATTAAACTTGAAAGGTGTTACAACTACGGTATCGATTACAAGGGTTTAATCTCAAATCAATTATTACAAATTTAGAATAAATTCGACATGAACTTTTTCTATTTTTGTAATTAAAAGATCAAATGCTAAAAGCGATTTGAGATTAAGTTCTAGGGATTTTAATCCGCTAGATTGATATACAAGAACAAGATAAGTAATTCTAGTGGTTTGGATTTAACATTAACAAGCTAGAATATTTGATCTTGAATAAGCAGATGGAAGATGAAATATTTTTCTTTTGTTCTCTGCTTTTTCTTGTTCTGTGTCTTGCTGCTCTGTATTTGATAAATGTTATGCTGTATTGATAGATGATGTCTTCTGCTTCTTTTTAAATAATCACAGCCGAAGTTGTTGAGAACTGGTGTGACAATCCATTTGAGCTTGAATGACTTTCGGTGAGACAATCTAATAGAGCTAGGAAGACAATTAAAATGAACTAGCAAGACTTTCGGTATGACTATTGATTGTCATACCGATTGTCATATTAGTTCAAATGAAATTGTTTTTCTGAATACATAATTGAATTTAATCTAAGTAAAAATTCTATCAAAACAATTAACTGAATTAGTAAGACATTCGGTATGACTATCAATTGTCATACCGATTGTCATACTAGTACAATCAGTTGTCTTTTTAGAATTATCACAGATTTTAATCAATTAATATTCTGAAAATCCTCATTATTAATTCTAAATTAATTAATCAATTTAATTCAATTAATCAATAAATTAATCCTTGCAGAGTTAATTTATTTTCTTAATTAAATTATATGACTTAATTAATTAATAGAGAATTAATACTAACCCTGAGCAGCATCCATTCTTCAGACAATCTTTGAGACTTATGAATCAATTCCGTCACTTCAATGCTGACACTCGATGTACTGTCTGGTTCATGAGTGACTAACTTTCGTGACGTTTCTTCATGTCTTGACTTTGTTGTTCTGATTGAATCCTTGTAATAAATGATACCTTGACGAGATCTCTGTCACTTGATTAATTCCACGATCTTGATTTATATCACTGAGGCATGATCAACTTCTTGAACTTCTTCCAGTGAATCTTCAAGACTGCAGATGAACAATGTTTCTTTATTCTTTGACAGATGTTACTTTGTGAGATCTCTCTGATGCTTGATCCACTATTTACTTATTACATTCTTATTTGAGTTGAGTTAAATACTCGAATAAACGAGTAGGCTATGACATATGCCTTTCAAAGGAGTTTATTGTAAGGTAACTATTCACTGAATATGTTCTTGGTATTCTAAGCAGTGAATTCATATTATCCGGATAGTTGCGATATGCTGAGAAGTATCTCTCACGATGTAGAATAAATGTGATTAATTAATCATATTTAATAAATTAGAGAATTTATATAAATAATAATAAAATACTTTTATTATTATTTATTTCTACTACCGGCTAAATATTGAACCTAAAGGGTCACACCATAAAAAGAGAATGATTTAATGGTGGAGGAATTAATTAATAATGGCTAAATAAATATTTATTTGCGAAATAAATAATTAATTGGCAAATTTAATAATTGATTAAATGAGATTTAATTGATTATAAATTAATTAAGAAAAGTTCTTAATATTATTAATTAAAGGATTTAATTTTTGGAAATTAAATCAAGAGAGAGAATTATTTCTAAAGTGTTTAGAAAAAGGATTAATGATTAAAAGGTGTTTTAATTATTAATGAGAATAATAAATGGGATAATAATAATAATATTTATGGGAAAATTTCAGCTGAAAATTTTGCCTATAAATACACTATTATAGACCTTATTTTATTCGAACCCACATCGAACCCGAAAACCCAAAAAGTTTGAAAAACCCAATTCTCTCCACCCCCTTCCTCCTCAACATCGTTTTCTTGGTGGATACCGGTGGAGTGCTTCACACTTGAGGAACAACTGCTAAGGATCTCTGATCGTTGTCTCCGAATTATTTTAAAAGGTTAGATTCGATCCCTCGAATTTTTATTTACGATTTATATGCTTTTATTTGGATTTTGTATGTGTAAAAATGTTTTACCATGCCCCCGCTGCGTTTAAAATCCAACAATGGTATCAGAGCTTAGGTTATATGCATATAGATCTGTGGTAAAAATTTCAGAATTTTATGTGCTTGTATGAATTAATTATGATTTTTACAAGTTATATTATGGATTAATTTTGTCTGATGAGAAATCGTTTCTCAAAATAATTTTGAATGATGATCTGGGTTCTACAAGTGTTGTAGATCGTCTGAGTATTTTTTTCATAATTTTAGGATGTATAGATTTTTTATTATGAATTTTTGAAGTTGTTACAATTAAAATTCGTAATTAAATAAGTAAATATATGTATATATAGTATATATATATTTGTTTTGTTGGCTGGTAAAGAGAGCACAGTGCTGTGTTTTCTGTACTGTTGTCTGTTGATGGTTGCTGTACGGCTGTCAGGCGCTGTCAGGCGCGGCGTTCGAGAAGAAAAAGACGGCTGCTGAAAAAAAAAGGGTGTCACGCATTCAGGGAATGCGTTACACACCTGTGGCGCATTCACGGAATGCGTTACACCTTTTAAATGGCTTAAAAGGCTTGTAACGCATCACCCGAATGCGTTACAGGGCTTGTAACGCGTTCCTGTAATGCGTTACAGCCCGTCTGTTGATTTTAAATTTGATTTTCTGGTAGTTTCGTAACTCCGTTTTGGGCGTGCAATATACCGTTGGATTCATTTTTTCGAGACGGATCTAATGGTGTGATCAATTTTAGTTTATATAAAATTTTTGAACTGTTTATATTTCCATGAAGTGTTTTAAAGTTGTTTTTGACTATTTTAATTGCTTTTAAATGCTTCATGTGATACATAGAGATGTATAATGCTTAGACTAATGTGCTAGATGATGTAACATGCCTACCTTGATGTTTATTCATGTTGATATATGTGATATATGCTTAGTTTATCATGCGATGATAGATTTAGGTGAACTTAAATAAACATAAGGCGTTTGTTAGACAACCTAGTATAGTGAAATTGTTTCATAACCTTAATGATAATATTATGAATACAATCATGAGATTCTTGTGTTTATGAAACACATAATTGAATATGAATTTTCGATATGAGAGAAAGGATGATTCTGTCAACAACAGATTTCTATCTGTAAGAAAGGGTTATTAAGTGACGCCTCTTGACAATGCTCCACCCGATCTGGGAATCATCTGATTATTGATTATTGATTTGAAATATTTAATTTAAAAGGAAGAATCTCTTTATAATATGATTATGATTGTAACGTAATATAATCCCTCTAAAATTAAATAATATCAAGTAGTAATTGGCCAATGACACAACGGGCTTGTGTCGGTCATAGCCTTCCAACATGATAGAAAGTAGTTCTTATTTTTGAATCATTGTCGTTTCGTGCCACAGCCGAGGGCTTTGATTTCGAAATAAGAAATACTTGTCTATTACATAGAGATGTGTACATTGAATAAGAATCTAAAGGTCGTTACGTGCCACAGCCGTGGGCCTTTGGGGACTGATTCAATAGTACGGAATGTTGGGTTAGACTTGACTTAGAATATTGAGTTTGTCGTGCCACAGCCGTGACTCAATTATTCAAGAGGCTAAAGTTTGATTAAGGAATAACATTAGATGTAATTGACAAGAGCTGTCTGCCTATTGAACATTACATGGCGTTTCGTGCTACAGCCGGGGTTGTGTAATGGAATGTAGGATCCCTATTTCCACTAGCATTATGAACGCTTAATTTTTCACGTAGGGGGTTGAATAAATTAGGAAAACTAGTGGGAGCCACTTATGAATAAAGACCCGATTCATATAGTGTTATGAAATGAAATCGAATATTTGCTAAGTGTTGTTATGTTTTTATCATTTACAGATTTACTTTGTACGTTATGTCTTCTGTACTATCACTCAGGAGAATACTAGATGCTCACAAATTGACTGGTCCTAATTATGCTGACTGGCTTCGAAACTTGAGAATTGTTCTCAGGATTGAAAAGCTGGAATACGTGATTGACTCACCTAAGCCTACGGAACCTGCTAGTGATGCACATAATGATGAACATGTTGTGTATCGTAAGTGGATAGATGATGCAAATGTTGCTCAATGCATCATGCTAGCTTCCATGAACATTGAGCTACAGAAGCAACATGAGCATATGGATGCTCACACTATCCTCATGCATCTACAAGAGTTGTATGATGTGGCAGGGAGGACAGCTCGATATGAGATATCGAAGGAGTTGTTCGGTTGTAGGATGTCTGAGGGATCATCTGTGAATGACCATGTACTTAAGATGATCAATTTGATTGAACGTCTTGGACAACTTGGTTTTGCCATGGATGGGGAGCTGAGCCAAGACTTGGTCTTGCAATCGCTTCCGAGTTCGTTCTCGCAGTTTGTTGTGAACTTTCACATGAATAAGTTGGATGTCAGCCTGCCTGAACTCCACAACATGTTGAAGACTGCGGAATCGAATTTCCCCCTAAGAAGAGTTCTGTTCTTCTAATTGGTGAAGGTTCCAATCCTAAGAAAAGGAAGAGGAACCCTTCCAAGAAGAAGAAAGTATGTGAGAAAACGCCGGTTCCATCAAAAGCTGAAGACCCCAAGAGCAAAGTTGTTTGCTTTCGTTGTAACAAGGTGGGGCACTGGAAGAGGAACTGCAAGGTTTACCTTGCAGAATTGAAGAAGAAGAAGGGTAGTGAGACAACCGCTTCTGATTCAGGTATGTTCATGATAGAAGTGAATATGTCATTAAATCAAATTTCTACTTGGGTATTAGATACCGCCTGTGGTTCTCATATCTGCAATTTGTTGCAGGGACCAAGGAGAAGTAGGACTCTTGAGGAAGAGGAGGTGATTCTACTGATGGGAAATGGAGCAAGAGTTGCTGCTGAAGATGTAGAATCATTTCATTTACATATGCCTACGGGCAAGACTATTGTTTTAAATAATTGTTATTTTGTTCCCTCGATTGTGAGGAATATTATTCCCATGTTAGACTTGGCTGGATTTTCATTTATTATTGAGAATAATGAATGTTCTATTCTTAGAGATAATATTCTTTATGGACGTGGTACTTTAAATAATGGTCTGTATATATGTGACATGATTTACTTCAGATTGAACAAACTAATAAAAGAAAAGGGATGATGAAAATCTCACTTCATTGTGGCACGACAGTCTCCATTTAGTAGACATGGAGAGAGGACTGTAAATTTGCTAGGAATGGTACACACAGATGTATGTGGACCAATGTCTAAGCAAGCCATGGGTGGATTTTCATACTTCATTACTTTCATAGATGATAGATCTAGATTCGGTTATGTGTTTGATGAAACACAAGTCTGAGGCCTTTGAAAAGTTCAAAGAATATAAGTATGAAGTGGAGAAACAACCAAACATAGTATTATAACTCTTCGATCAGATCGAGGTGGTGAATACTTTAATGGAGTGTTTCTAGATTATCTCAAAGTAAATGGTATAGTCTCCCAGTGGACTCCTCCAGATTAGTATCTGAAAGGAGAAATCGAACTTTGTTAGACATAGTTCGGTCCATGATGAGCTATGCAAATCTTCCAGTATTCCTATGGGGTTATGCATTGGAAACCTCAGCATATTTACTGAATATGGTGCCTTCCAAAATCTGTTCCTCAAACTTCGTATGAGATATGGAAAGAAAGGAAACCGAGTCTTAAACACGTTAAGATTTGGGGATGTCCAGCTTATGTCAAGAAAGTTGACCCAGATAAGCTAGAATATCGATCCGTAAAATGTAGTTTTGTGGAATATCCTAAAGAGACTTTAGGGTATTACTTTTGCACCGATCATCGGGTGTTTGTCTCCAAACATGCTACCTTCTTGGAAAAGGAGTTTATCCTTGAAGGAAATAGTGGGAGCAAAATTGAACTTGATGAAGTTCAAGAAGCACAAACTACTACAGATCGAGTGGAAACACCTTTTCTGACTGAACAACCTTTTGTGGAACATCCCATTCATAGATCAGGTAGAGTGTCTCGCCAACCTGAGAGGTATTATGGCCTTGTCATTGAGAATGGCAATGAGTTGTCGATCATTGATGATGACGACCCTGTGACCTATAATGAGGCTGTGAGTAGTGTTGACTCAGAGAAATGGCATAGTGTCATGAAATCCGGAATGGAATCTATGTATACGGTATACGAAAGAATGATTAGAGCAGATGTCCAGGTGGAGACCTTTAAGGCCAGGCTTGTGGTAAAAGGATTCAAACAAAGGCAATGGATTGACTTTGATGAAACTTTTTACCTGTAGCCCTGTTAAAATCAGTTCGGATTTTGCTTGTGAATGCTGCTTACTACGACTATGAAATCTGGTAGATGGCCAGATGGTTTTCTTTCCAAGGGAAATGAAAACCTAGTGTGTAAGCTGCTGTGAACCATATGTGGTTTAAAGCAAGCTTCTCGAAAGATAGAATATTCGTTTTGATGAGACAATCAAAGAGTTTGATTTTATCAAAAACGAAGATGAACCATGCGTCTACAAAAGGGTTAGTGGGAGCGCGGTAATATTTCTTGTATTGTATTGAATTAGAGTTGACACACATAACAACATAGCAGACCCACTCACAAAGCTACTTTATGAAAGTCACTTTGATCGTCATAAAGACAAGATGGGTATTAGATACCAGAGTGATTGGCTTTAGTACAAGTGGGAGATTGAAAGGAATATGTCCTAAGTCCAATCATGTATTAGGATTTAAGAATAACTTTTATGTAATCTGTTTTGATTTCATTGATATTAATAAAGACTTGTTTTGTTTTTATTACGGGCTTTATCTATTTAAGTTTTTAAATAAGATATACCATAGTTTAGAGTAAAACTTTTTATGGATTATGATGAGATCATAATAGTGAGACCTAAAAAGATGACAACTCTAAACTTAAATAGTTCCTGGTCATAGGATTACTAACTGGTAATTAATAATCCGCAAAGATCGGTACATACTATGCTTGCTTCATTATGAAGGATGTCTATTCTCATAGACATTTGTGTGGTGACACTATAGCTAGTATGTAGGTGCTTATTATAGAATAAGTTCACTGAACATGACTCGCACAGCTGAACAAATGATGGAGTTCACTCACGTGTCAGCAGTTGTTCGCATAGTGATAGTTGTACAAGTATCCTTAGACTTGAGGTCATCATAGTCATCTTGGGTACACTGAACTATGCTTTGGTTTAGTTCTTAGTCTCCAGGGACAATTATTAGGGCTCTTCTGGGTATAGGTATTTGTACACGAAGATAGTGTATGATCAATAAAGGATCTACCCCTTCCAGTGAAGGAAGCGAATGTTCAAGGCTGATCCACTTACGCTAGTTCAGAAATCTCTGGCCAGAGTGAATGAAATTAGAAAGGAGTTTCTAATTTGCATAGAACTACGCATAATAAATGGTAAGCAAGTGATTGAATTAGATAGGCTTGACACGAGATCCATGCCTTATATTTAATCGGGACATTGTAGGGTAGAAGGAGTTTATTGTACGGTAACTATTCACTGAATAGGTTCTTGGTATTCTAAGCAGTGAATTCATATTATCCGGATAGTCGCGATATGCTGAGAAGTATCCCTCACGATGTAGAATAAATGTGATTAATTAATCATATTTAATAAATTAGAGAATTTATATAAATAATGATAAAATAGTTTTATTATTATTTATTTCTACTACCGGCTTAATATTGAACCTAAAGGGTCACACCATAAAAAGAGAATGATTTAATGGTGGAGGAATTAATTAATAATGGCTAAATAATTATTTATTTGTGAAATAAATAATTAATTGGCAAATTTAATAATTGATTAAATGAGATTTAATTGATTATAAATTAATTAAGAAAAGTTCTTAATATTATTAATTAAAGGATTTAATTTTTGGAAATTAAATCAAGAGTGAGAATTATTTCTAAAGTGTTTAGAAAAAGGATTAATGATTAAAAGGTGTTTTAATTATTAATGAGAATAATAAATGGGATAATAATAATAATATTTATGGGAAAATTTCAGCTGAAAATTTTGCCTATAAATACACTATTATAGACCCTATTTTATTCGAACCCACATCGAACCCGAAAACCCAAAAAGTTTGAAAAACATAATTCTCTCCACCTCCTTCCTCCTCCTTAACATCGTTTTCTTGGTGGATACCGGTGGAGTGCTTCACACTTGAGGAGCAACTGCTAAGGATCTCTGATTGTTGTCTCCGAATTATTTTAAAAGGTTAGATTCGATCCCTCGAATTTTTATTCACGATTTATATGCTTTTATTTGGATTTTGTATGTGTAAAAGTGTTTTGCCATGCCCCCGCTGCATTTAAAATCCAACAGGACTGTCCTTTGCTCTTGAAGAATCTTGGTTTCTTCACTCTAATGTTAGAAAATTTTCTAGCCAAGTAAGCCATTGATTTGTCTAGCTCATCAAGCTCATCAAGAGTGTAGAACTCATCTTCTTCATCCAATTCCAGTATGACTTGCTCTTTAGTGTCATTGACTCTTTTCTCACTTGTGGAAATTTCTGGAGTTTGAGATCTTTGATCATCATTAGAGGTCTGGTCATCATTCACAATTAGTGCACTTGAGCCGTCCAGTACATATCCTTGACCAGCTCTTAATGATTTTTTTTGAATCATTTCAAGTTCATAAGTTTTCAGAACCCCATAGAGCACTTCTAGTGTGATTCTATTCAAATCCATTCCTTCTCTGATTGCAGAGATCTTTTGTTCCAAACGATCAGGGAGAGTAAGCAAGAACTTCAAATTCACTTCTTCGACATCATAAAATTTATCATGAAGCTGCAAGTCATTTATCAGCTTATTAAACCTTTCAAACACATCAGTAATACCCTCATTTGGTTTAGCCATAAAACCCTCATACTGAGAAATCAATATCCTTCTTTGATTTGACCTAACCTCCTCAGTTCCTTCACAAAGTATTTCAATCTTTTCCCAGATCTGTTTAGCAGTGTCACAGTTGACAATGTTATTATACATTACATTGTCAAGTGACTCAATTAGTATCAGTTGCAAAGCACTGTCTAGGGAAACTTTCTCTCTTTCAGGTTCAGTATACTCAGAAGGATCCTTGAGAGCATAATGAGATGGAATAACCATATCTCCATCTGTGGTTTCCTCAACTCTAACTACAGGATTGAAGGGCCCATTCTTGAGGATACCAATGTAAAGATGATTGGCCATTCTTATAAACAACACCATTTTCTTTTTCCATAAAGTGTAATTGGCCTTATCAAATGGAGGAATCTTAATACTACTGATTTTCTGTGTATTCATTTTTCCAAGATCTAATCTGTTTACTTTCAGATTTTGCTCTAATACCACTTGTTAGATATGAATACAACACAGAGGGGGGGAGGGGTGAATGTGTTTTAGCTTAAATGTTTACTTTTTGGTTTTGCTCTGAGTTTAGCAGTTGATTGTTATCAATGATTTTGTGGAGTAGATGTTAAACATAAATAACAATGCAAATATGTAGAACAAAGATTTTCAAAACTCACTTAATTTTATATTAAAAATGAAGCAGTGTTTTGCTACAAAATCTCTAAGTTCTTGTTTTAGAACTTAGCTTCTTTCTTGAGAGAGAATACTAGATTTTCTATCTTGATTGTTCTACTTAACTAGAGGACCAATGTTAACTTTATAACTCAATTAAATGCTGGTTTACACAGTGGATAATAAACATGCTATTAGCTTTTCTAAACTGTCACTTGTCATTTCTATTTATAGAAAAACAAATCTTCCATTTCTGGCTTAGCATATCTTTAGCATCCCGTGATTACTTTAATCTCCTCTGTCAGTTAATCTTTGTCATTGATCTTGCACATCTCTCAAGCTGCTTTTTGTAGACTTGTCAATCCAGCTATGTGAATTATTTGTTGATTTGCAACATTGGATATTAAACTGTTCTGCAATTCTGTACTTAGAGAAATTTCTTCACTTCGAGATCTCCAATTAAGCTATAGAGAACTCGACATCTCGATAGGCATGTTGGCTTGTCGATATCTCTGAAACTTCATTGTTGACTTGACTTATCGACAACTCTGAGTTCTCTAGTGAATTTTGGTTTATCGATAACTCAGAGTTCTCTAATGAAATTTGGCTTATCGATAACTGAGAGTTCTCTAATGAATGTACACTTGTCGATATCTCTGAGTTCTCGAATAAGTATCTGACTTATCGATATCTCAAATAGCATTTCCTGAGTTCTCGATAGGTCTTTCTGAGTTCTCGAATGACTTCTCTATAACACTAATTCTGTGACTTGTAGAGATCTTGACTTAGAATGTTTTTCACCAAACAGAATTATTCAACTCCAAGCTTCTTCATAATTCTTCTGAGGCACGACCTTCTTGATCTTCTTCCAGATAAAATTCTTAGGCTTGACACTGTTTAGAGAAAAATGCTCCAGTCTGCTCCATTTACATTTTACAGACATTAAGTGTTACAAGTATAAATTACAGATTAAGGTTACAATACAACTAATCTTAGGGTTGTCAATATGATTTATTCTTGTTATGATACATGCATGTCTTGCACAACACTAAACCCCATATGTCATGGTTTCAGGAATGGGTTTTAAAACAATTTTTTTTTAACCAAACACATGTTATGGATTTTATTAATTCCAACCCAATAACTCATGCCCACATTTGTTGAACCAAACACCCCCTTATTAATTGTTATTGTATTCTGATTTTCGTAGTCTAGTTTTTACTCTAGATGTGTAGAGTGTAAGGTTTGCTTTGCTTTTTCTGATAGAGTTGGAGTTCTGTTCCTGTATTTCTTTTCTTTTGGGGTTTGCCCTTTAGTTTGCTGTCTCTTTGCGTTTTAATATATTTTGCTAAGAAAAAAAAATAGTATATTTGAATAATAATCCTTGTTGATAAAGGATTCGAACGCTCCACATCTCTTGGACAAGAGTGATTTAGCTTCTGATCGGAGGATTGTAATTACATTTAAATTTCGATTAAGTAATGATTGATAAAATAACATTTTTTTGATCTCAACATAATAAATATGGTGTAATTTTATTTTCGATAAAATAATAAAGTCGTTAATTTTTTTATTTTTTTTGATATCAATCATATTAGTTGTTAATTGTTAAGTACTCCACTAGCAATGGTTAAAATGGGAAATATATACAACCCAAAGGAGAGTTTGGATTTTTTTTAGGACAGTCCAAAGGAGAGTTTGTTAGTCGTTAGACATTATGAAATCAGTGAATCTACTACATACATGACAGGGGGGTATATACAAATATACAGACACTAATTCTGTACTGGAATAATAATGGGTGATTATTTAAGGGAAGCATGTTTGTAGAGAATAATTGGTAGAATAATTAAACATGTATTACCAAAGTGGACAGCTTAAGCATTCTGTAGCTAGAGTCAAATAAAGAAACTAAAATATGAATATTAGACAGAAGCCGAGACTCCCCTCACATGGCGAGGAGGTAATGTTTTTGATTACTTAGCTTGTAGACCTATGACCAGTGTTTCTTTTATAAATTGACAAAATGTAACATGCCGATGCTGTCTCTCCTTTTTCAAAAATTGAGGAACTCCAAGCTCCTTGAACTTTCTCTAAAAATAATATAATTTAAATATCTCCTAATCAGCATTCAAAATTTATTATCATCTTCAACAACATTTCTATCCTTACCTCTTAACTTATATTTTATTTATAAATATACTTATTATATTGGAAAAGAGATATATGATGTTAATAAAAAAATTGAATATAATTGATGTGTGTGAGTAATGAAGGAGAAGAGGAGAGGAGAGAGACTCCTAAAAGAGAGGAGGACAAATTGGCTCCTAAGAGCAACTCCAAGAAACTCTCCTCTTGGTCAAATTTTGAGGAGATTGAAGGAGAAAGTGTCTCCAACACACTCCTAAGTCATCTTCAAATCTTTAGGAGCTCTATATCTCTCCT
Source organism: Apium graveolens (assembly GCF_009905375.1). Taxonomy (NCBI): domain Eukaryota; kingdom Viridiplantae; phylum Streptophyta; class Magnoliopsida; order Apiales; family Apiaceae; genus Apium; species Apium graveolens. Next base: position 253,416,658 of record NC_133651.1, on the reverse strand, counting down.
CAATGTTGAGGAGTGTTTGTTCCTTCCTCATTCAATTTAATATTCACAAGTATTAATTTCCCTCTCAATCCATCATTTCCCTCCCTTTCTGTATGACAAAGCAGATGCCTTATCTTCTCGTTTATGGGTTTCATATTTTCCAAAAGCTAGAGAACCGTCATTTGGTTTTTGTTGTGTTTGAAGTTTGACAAGTTGTATCTCTTCTTATGGGTCTTTTTTGTTTATAATGAATGTGCAGCTCGTTTGACTTAACAACAGGTGGATCAAAGTGCTCTGCATTATTTTGTCAATTGGTTGATATTTGCAATGTTAATTGTTTTGTAAAGAATTCAGGATCTTTTTATATATGTATGGCTATGTATTATAGAAAATAATATAAAAAATAGATGAGGATTGAATTTGAGGAGAGTTGTTGGAGTGAAAAAATAATTTTATATTTTAAGTAGTTAAGATCTATTTTAATAATATTATTTATGAGGAGGATGCAAAATAATTGTTGGAGTTGCTCTAAGTGTTTGAGGAAGAATTATGAGGCTGTTGAAGCTTGTTTTTCCAAACTTCTCCTCAAGATTTAACTTAGGAGCTTGAAATGAGGAGTTGTTGGAGATACTCTAAGAATACTTGTTTAGCGTTGCTCTTCCAGATAACAATGACCTCATGCCCTTTTTTTAGGTCAGAAATCAGTAAAATATTATTTGATAAACTTCAAAATAATATGACAACACATTATCACTCGAAGCCCATTTTTGTACAACTATAGCGTTTCTTATACTCCGTATTAATCGTTAACATATATTGCCACCTCACATTAAAATTTAAATCAAATACTATTAAATTATCGAAATATAGTATATGATAATGGATATTATTTAATTCTATGTAGTTAGGATTGTAAATGAGTTGATACGTTCACGAACAGTTCGGTGTTAGATTCGAAAAATGTTTAGCTCGAATTTAGTTTGATTCATAAATGAGTTAAACATGAATATAATTTTAAAGTTCAGATTATAAACGAGCTAAAATTGAGCATAAATTATGCTGCATAATATTATTCAGCTTGAAAGTTTGCGAACAAATTCAATTAGAATATTTTAGTATAAATTCGTGAGTAATCTTTGTGAACATGCTGATTGATAAGCTCCTGAATAAATATTTGAATTATTACTTTATATATGCTAGCAAAGGACACACACTTATAACACAATATTAAGCTAATAATTATGTATATATTATGCACATTTAATCTACAATTCAATCTACCAATTTATCTAATTCATATGTTTATTTTATTACATTTATTAAATTTTATATTTGTATTTATAAATTATAACACATGCTCGATGATAAATATGTAACTCTTTTATTTAACTTGTATTCATATATTCAATTAGTTTGTCTATATCATTTTTAAATAGAAATAACATAATTTAATCAAAATCCAAATGCCATGCACTCAAATTTTTTTTTTGTTTGTTATAAATTTTTTCTTTAATAAAAAAATTTGACAATAATTTTTTTTTAAAAAGTGAAATTTATGTATAAATCGGGAATCGTGAGAACGAGTTTATAAATTAAGTATATTGTATCAAAAGTTCGTGAACAATATTAATGAATTATTCGTTAAACCATAATTTTTGAGTTGTTTGTGAACATTTTCGCGAATAACCTTTTATTAATGGGTCGATGCACAAATAAAACTTTTTAACTCAATAAAAGTTCAACCTTGAGTTTGATATATTTTTAGCAAACTTATACATGAACACTTAAGAGTTCGGATGATTTGCAAACCTATATATATTCATAGCAAATTGAATTAAGGTGAAATTATAGAAATTACAAATAAATTTATTATATAAATACATAGTTGTGAGAAATTGAACCCAAATTTAGGGTAAATTATTTAAAGGAAGTACCAAAAATTGACGATATATTATTATTTTGTTTGATTGAAATAATATTTTTATTATTAATGAAGAGTAAAGTATTGACAGAAACAGCACAGTGTTTGATAGACATTCCAAATTTGCTTATGAGACGATCGAAACTCTCTTTTGGAAGAATGAGCAGAGGATTACATTACACGGCGCAACTTCCGTCTCCAGCGATTTGTTTACGTTAATTCAGTGACACACCAACTAAATATCACTGGCGCATTGGCCGTCTTGCTTCGTGTGGGCCATCAAATTTGAGTCACCAACACAGATTTAATTAACTATGCTATACCGTAAGTTTTAGAAATTTAGAAAACCCATTCATTTTGGTTCAATTCTTATAAGATTTTATATTCGCTTATTAACGCGTTAAGAGTCGCTTTTGACTTTTGAAATATATTTTAAGATGTAAAATAAGTGTTTTTTTCAATTTTTTATGAATTAAATTTAATATTTAATTTTTATTCAAGAAAACAAAATTTGAAAAAGTATGTGACTATTTTTTTTATACCTTAAAATGGGTGACAAAAGTTAAAATAATTATTATTTTGGAACAGATTGAATATGTTGAAATAACATTTAATTTATCCCCAACCCATAATTATTATTATGCATTTAAGCCATTGCCATTAAATTGGAGTAGTTGTTATCAACTTTTTATGACAAAAATGTGAAGGAGTACAAAACCAAAATCTAACATAACAAAGAGAAAGCCAGTCTGCAATAGAGGGGCCAGTCAAATATGGTAGAAGTAGTAACTTTCCTTTGTTTCCCTTGTTAATTTATTGAACTCAACTCAACCCAACCTATACATACACAACTTATACACCCCATTAATGACCCAACTCAATCATTCTCTCCCAGTCGACGTGCTATACACTACATAACCTCCACCTTCCTCTCAAAATCCAAAATATACATAGTATTTAAGTTGTGTGTCTATTTTTATAAATAACATCTCTCTCTCTCTCTCCGACATAAATCAAGAAACTACTGACCTGGGTAGATCTATGTGAGAATAATAACAACATCCTCCTTTTATTAATTCCTTCCTTACATACCCCCCCCCCCCAAATCTGACAAGTCTTGTAATGGATTCTTCTGAGCAACGCCGCAAGAGAAAACCATCTTCAAGAAAACATCTACTTTTGTTTAGCTCTGTAAGTCTTAGGTTTCTTCTTCTGTTATCTCTCTGTTTTTTCACTTTCCTTTTTGTCTTCTCTTGTGGAAATACTTTTTTTAAGTCCAATTTTGTTGTTTCTGCTTCTTCGAGTTTGTCTTTGTTGTCTGTAAGTACCTTTGACAAATTTGAGTTTAGGATTGAGGATCGGGTTTTGTTTCCTGACCACATTTTGTTGTTAGTTTCGAGTAGAGTTAATGATGGGTTTGTTGTTATTGGGAAGAATGAGAAATTGGAATGTGTTTATGGTAGGGCTTTGGTTAATGATTCGGGTAGTTTTACGAGTAATGTGTTGTCGGTTGAGGAGTATAGTGGGGTTCATTTTGTGGTGAGGTGTCCGTTGCCTCGTGGGAATTATTCTGCGGTGGTGGATTTGGTTAGGCGGGGGAGGACTTTGAGTTATTTTGGTGGAGGGAATTCGACGGTTAGGTCGTGGGAGAATGTTGTTTATGAGGCTGCGATTGATGGGGAGACTGTTGTGGTTTTTGCTAAAGGCTTGAATTTGAGGCCGGATAGGGAGTCGGATGCAAGTCAATTTAGTTGTCATTTTGGGTTAGGGAATTGGGAGACGGATGGGAGGTTTGTGCTTACGACCAAGGCGATGACTGCGGCTCAGGAGGTTGTGAGGTGTTTGTTGCCAAGGAGTATTAGGAGGAGTCCGGAGAAGGCTCAAGGGGTTAGAGTCACGTTAGGAGTGACTTCTCGTGTTCGGGGCAGAGGTAGAGAAGCTCAGCTAATGCCTTCTGTTGCTAAGCTTTCTAATTCGAATTCTTTGGGAGAAAAGAAGAAAAAGTATGAGCTTTGTGCTTGTACAATGGTTTGGAACCAAGCGTCTGCGATTCGTGAATGGATAATTTACCATGCCTGGCTTGGAGTTGAGAGATGGTTTATATATGATAATAATAGCGATGACGGAATTAAGGAGACCACCGAAGAGCTTGACCTTGAAGGGTACAATGTCAGCAGACATTTGTGGCCCTGGATTAAGACTCAAGAAGCAGGCTTTTCACATTGTGCTCTTAGAGCAAAAGATGAATGTAATTGGGTTTCGTTCATGGATGTGGATGAATTTTTCTACTTCCCCTTCCCGACGAATCAACAACGCAGGAATAGAAATATGGTTATTCCAGGTCAGAATTCTCTGCGACATGTGGTTGCAAATTTTTCATCAACATCAATTGCAGAGATAAGAACAACTTGCCACAGCTTTGGGCCATCCGGGTTAAAGTCACCTCCCTTACAGGGAGTCACAGCAGGGTACACTTGCAGGCTCCAGAGTCCTGAGAGACACAAATCTATTGTGCGTCCAGATGCACTTGACCCTACACTTCTCACAGTAGTGCACCATTTTCATCTAAAGAAGGGATATAAATATCTGAATTTGCCACAAAACATAGCAGTGATTAATCACTACAAGTACCAGGTTTGGGAGACTTTTAGAGCAAAATTTTTCAGAAGGGTTGCTACCTATGTGGCTGACTGGCAAGACAACCAAAATGAAGGGTCGAGAGATAGGGCACCTGGATTGGGTACAGAGGCAATTGAGCCGCCTAATTGGCGGCTACGGTTCTGTGAGGTTTGGGACACTGGCTTGAGAGACTTCGTTTTGGCAAACATGGCTGATCCTTCAAATGGTTTGCTTCCCTGGCAGAGGTCTTGAGAGTTACCTAATTGGGTACAATTATTGAAGGTCGCTTATACATAAAAAGAGTCCAAATTTACCAACACCCTTCATTCCCCTCAATCTTCACTAGTTCATACTAAACACATTCATTCTTATAGACATACGTTGAAAAAAGATAGAGCATACTTGCAGAGTTCTAGATAGCTGTAATTCTATTGTGAAATATGTGACGTGATACGTTTTTCTTATAAAGCTCATTGAATGAAATATTGATTCAATTCTCTTTTTTTCTTCAACTATCTGGTCGAAATTAGCAATGTAGATAAACTGGTCAGTCGTTTACATGCATTAATATGTCTCTATATGTTAACCCGACTTTTTAGTAGATTTTGTTAAATTTTTGTGGTAAATTCTAGTAAAAGACATTGATACATAACATACAATTTTAGAAAACAATTAGGAATTGAAACCAATTTTAAAATATTTGGTTTCAAAAAGAATTTGTTTATAATTTTAGTAAATTTTTAGTAGAATGCCACCCGATGTTTTAAAAGAAATTTTGTGAGGATCGGATCGAACAGAACACCTTATTTTCAGCCCCATATTTGAAGCACTGTATGTTTTACCCAGGGCCTCTACAACTATCATTGTTCACTGTGAACATAAATTACTTTATATTGATGATGATCCACAGAGAAGTTTAACGAGTACACCAATATTGCTTTGGACTCATTCCGTGTCAACTAGCACTAGTTCAGTAGGCTTCCAATTAGAATGTTTAAGGGCTTTAGGTTTCTGTGCCACAAGTTGTATTGAGAATTTCGTGTATTTATGGGTATCCGTATGGATTGATAACATCAAGAAGAAGTTCATAGAGTTGAAGTTGTTGAGGCCAAGATCAGTATCGCGCCCACAATTACATTGGAAATCACCCTCAAAGCTAAAGTACTAACCAACGCATGACTGATGAACCTCTGGTATTTATTCATACCAAGAAACTATTACTCCACAGATGAAAAAGGAGATCAACTTAGTTTTACCTACGTAATTTCTTCATACCAAGAGCCTATATTTGGTTTTTTTTCTGTAACCAATAGTATAAAGGTTGTGTGGAACGAATCTGGGGATGTTAAGTGGTTTGTACATGATGAGAAACAAAAGAGAAATGTGATGTGTTACCACTGTCTCTCTGTTTATGGCCCCCCTGGATCTTTGAAATTGTACTGTAAGTGGAGTTAGTACGCATTGCGCAAGTACGTACCAATTTCGATCAGGCTTTTATATCATGTCCCCACACCATTGGTATTGCATTGAATTATACAGAGATCGGTGGGTATCATATTCTTGCTCCCCCCCTTTTGTCTATAAATTCCTAAACATCCACATACCTTCGGTTCATCGACCTCCTAACTATTCACGTGTCTGGACAGGATTCACTGAATTAAAGGAATCAAAATACTACAGTAGCTCACTTTTAAGTTTCTACAAAAATATACTCTTATATTCCTCCCATTTATTTACACTTTTTTTTGAATTTCTTTATATTTCAAAAATTTCCAAAAATAATAAATTTTTTATAATTTTTAAACTAACTATATCCACTAATTATCTCCACTATACCCACTTTATATAACCCGTGCGATGCACGAACTGATTATAATATTTGTAATTTTATTATTTTGTTATTTCGTAAAACTAAATTATAAAAATAATGGTTATATATTATTGAAATTAATAAAATTAAAATATTTACGTATTATTTTTTATGTATTATTTATTATTGAACGATTCAAAATTTAAATAGTTACTTTTTTAAAAGTCTTTTCTTCTTCTGCAATCTATATGGCGGGTGTAGGAAATATACGAAAGTGGGAGTTTAGAATATAAGTGTATATGTATGATTTACTATTGTTTTTTTAATTTTTTCTTGATTTAATAAATATTATATTATATTATAATTTGAATTAATAAAATTAATTTTGGAAGTGTTTGATTTCCTACTAAGAAAGAAGTTGAGTGCTCTTAGATACCAAGATGAATTGTAATTCATAAAATTTGTAGTTATATGAGATACATGATTTATTTATTTTAATTAAATAATATTTGTTTAAATTTTTTTTGGATGGTGTTAACATATTTTTAGGAAAGTGGTAACCAACCGACCAAACGAAATCATGTTTCGCTTATTAGTATAGTATAGATAATATTAATCGGTCCCACTATTTTACTTATTTTTTTAATTATTTTCCATTATTTTAGTATTTTTTTTTAAATCCGTGTAAAATTTGGGAGGAACAGATAGAGTAGCATTTTTGACAAAATCTGTAGCTCTGCAAACTCTAGTATTTGACCTCTATACTTCCCAAAACAGAGCGATAATCATTACTTACGGGATTTAAACTCTTTAAATTCAGAATTCAATACAACTACTGATGTGATGTCTCACTAAAAGCCCTTAGTATAAGTTTACTGTCCGCCGGGTAGTATATTAGAATTTACTTCAAAAAATCTTTATTGGTTTATCAACACAATCAAAGTCCATCAATCCGTTAATTGTTCAACTTTTAAAAAGTTTGTCCGATTTATTTTATGGACAGTAAAAGAAACGTCGCTGCATTGATAAAAAATCCATCAACTCATATTTTTATTGGACAGATCAGTTATTATAAGAAAAAATGTCAAAAGTATCATATTAAAATATTTTAAGTGACATAAATATCATTTTCTAAAATTTTGGTCAAAATACCACTTTAATATTTATTTGAAAAATGGCTAATATTAATACGTATTTTAAAAATTAATATTTCGTTTAAAGAAAATATATAAATAAATAGATAATTCGGTGAGATACAGATCACCAAGATGAATATCACTTTGGATTTGAAACAGGTAATACGCATATTTTAATTGCGGCGTAAATCGTTTGACTATTTATTTATTGTTTTTTCTTTTCTTTTTTTAAACATGATATCCATTTTTTAAATGTAATAATGGATAGTGGATACCCTACCTTGAAAAGTTGAATCTGTAAAAACTCTGAATTGTTTATTTATTCTTTCATTTCGTTGTTCGTTCATACGATTTTATTGCAATTACCAGTAAGACGGTTTTTTATTTCAATATAAAAGAAGTGACAAAAACGGGGTTTTAACCTGAGAGTTATCTAGTTCCGATTATCTAGTTCTGGTTTAATTACTATTTGATTGAGGTTTCTCGTGTAGATGAATGTCATTAGAACAACAAGCAACGTCAATTTCGTTTATGCGCAATCAATCAATCAATCGTATCCACTAATAGCGCCTAGGACAGTGTCTGGGGAGGATATACCGTACGCAGTCTTACCCTCGTTCCAAAGAATGAAGAAACTGTTTACTCAAAAGACCCCCGACTTGTGTGTACACAAATATGTGTGTCATAAGTAAGCAATGATCCATAAACATAAGTACAGTAAGCGAGACAACGATAAACAATGATACAATACCTCAGCCTATGGCCTTCTTCACATGAGACTTACCGTAAAAAGTTTCGTTCATTGGTTCATTATCGTAAGCCCCTTCTATTTCTCATTTTGCACTCCTTTTGATGCCTCAAACTCAATATTTCCCTCGGAGATCGCTCTCCAAACTAAATATTTGAATTACCACAAACCTGTCCAAAAATAACTAAAACAACACACAACCCATCTACCATATCATGTAATTAGTCACATGGCTTTAAAAAGCGACATTGTAGCACCTACACGAGCAAATAAGACTATTAATAACTATGAGAACAAACTACCAAACTTATTAAGTATAAGTACTAGACAAAGAAAATTATTACAAGCTACCAAAAAGTGTACTAAATTACAAACTACACATGCAAACTACGAAAGTCCAAACTAATCCGCCACCCTAATCCTCCTGCGCCAAGATCTCCTATCCGAGGTCATGTCATCACTGAGGTTTAGGGCCCTTAAGTCCATCGTGAGTAGATCAGTCCAATTCCTCATTGGGCTCCCTCTCCTTCTCGATCCCGATACCACTAAATCCTCCACCCCGCGTACTGGAGCAACAACCATTCTACGCCTAATATGCCCAAACCAACGCAGTCGACCTTCCCTCACTTTTTCTGCAATAGGTGCAGCTCGTAATTTATTCCTGAAAAAACCATTTGACAATCTATCCAACACGGTACGTCCACAAATCCACCTTAACATTTTCATTTCCGCCACCTCTAACCTACACTCTTGAGCCTTTTTCAATGCACAGCACTCCGACCCGTATAACAAGGCCGGTCTGATCGCTACCCTATAAAATTTTCCTTTTACTCTGAAAGGAACCCTCCTATCACACAATACTCCTGTAGCAGCCCTCCATTTTAGCCATCCTGATTTGATACGATGTGTAACATCCGCATCTATCCCCCCTTCCTTATGCAAAACGGAACCCAAATACCTGAAATTATCTTTGGGGGCAGTACTTGATCACCCAACAGAACATCCACCCCCTCATCATTCGGTTGATTACTAAAGTTACACCATAAATATTCCGTCTTGGACCGACTAACCCGCAATCCATTAGACTCCAATATATACCTCCATCGCTCTAATGTTACATTAACTGCAACCCTTGTCTCCTTAATTGTGACTATATCATCCGCGAATAACATACACCAAGGTACACTATCCTGAATTCCCCTAGTTCGAACATCCATTATAACTGCGAAAAGAAATGGGCTTAGCGAGGATACTTGGTGAAGTCCTATTCCTGCCGGAAAATAATGTGTATCCCCAACCGGTGTTCGAACACACGTCCTGACCTGAAAATACATCTCTTGTATCACCCTCAAATATATCCACGGCACCCTTTAGCCACCAAACTTTCCCAAATTACCTCACGTGGAACACTATCATATGGTTTCTTCAAATCTATGAACACCAAGTGTAAGTCTTTACTATGTACACGATATTTCTCCATCAACTGTCTAAGAAGGTGGATTGCTTCCAAGGTCGACCTGCCTGACATAAAGCCTAATTGATTTTCTGACACTTCCACCTTACTTCTTAACCTAGTTTCAATCACTCTTTCCCATAATTTCATAGTATGACTTAAAAGTTTAATACCACGATAATTGCTACAGTCTTGTGCATCTCCCTTATTTTTATAGATCGGCACTACCATGCAAAGCCTCCATTCTTGCGGTATGTCACTAGTCCGAAGTATATTGTCGAATAACCTCGTTAGCCATTGCTCTCCCTCTTCACCCAAACACAACCATACCTCTATAGGTATTTGATCCGGCCCCGTAGCTTTACCTCTCCCAATCTTATGTAATGCTCCCTTAACTTCGGCTCTGCTCATAGAAGGCTGAACACCAAAGTCAAAGCTAGACTCACTATCTGCTCTTATCTCCCTAACACCGATTCTCTCCTCATTAAATAACTCCCTAAAATAGTTATGCCATCTGTTCCGAATATCCTTATCCTTCACTAGCACGTGTCCATTAACATTCTTTATACACTTAACAAAACCTAAATCTCTTCTCTTCCTTTCTCTAACCTTCGCCAATCTAAAAATACCATTTTGACCCTCTTTTGTACCAAGGTGATTATACATAGCCTCATACGCCTTTGATTTTTCCTCCACTACTGTCTTCTTAACCGTAACTTCTTTATTACTTGCTCCTTTTTTAGATGTATTTTTTATTTTTTACATTTCAAAAAAAGTGAAATTTTTTTAATATAAAAATAAATTATATTTATTATATTATATTTATTTTTTATATTAAATATTAATTTCATCACTTTATCGTTATTTCTTATTTTTCTTAATAATTATATTTTTTCTTAATCTTTCTGCTCAATTCCGATATAAAAATTTGATAAGGTAGCAGTATGTTGTCCCACATGAGTAGCTGGCAGGTGACAAAGAAGATAGCTGGAGTATGCTGAGTATGGAAGGGTAATAGTGGTATTTGTCTTGAGTTTGTTAGGACTGTAGTAGTGATATAAAATATGGTCTTGTAGTAGTACAATTTGTCTCAGATCAATGAATGCATATTTTTTGTGCAAGTTTTATTCACAGCCCCCCCTTCTCTCTCTCTCTCTCTCTCTCTCTCTCTCTCTCTCTCTCTCTCTCTCTCTCTCTCTCTCTCTCTCTCTCTCTCTCTCTCTCTCTCTCTCTCTCTCTCTTTTCAATAAGCAATCTGCTATATTCACATAACTCTTTATGGTAAAGCTGCATTGTTATAATTAGAGAAATTGAGAAAGTTGCTAAGTGCTTGCATAATATTCTTTCTGATTCTCTGTCTTTTATTTTCAGTTAAGTGTGTTTTTTTGTGAGGTTCTTACTTATTTTTCTAAGAGCGTGAGCTTTGTCTTTTCACTAATTGATTCATGGCATCTGGAATATGCAAAACCCTCTGTTTCTGCATCCATCCGATGGCCCTACCTCTATTGTTGTTCCAAAGCTACTAGGTGCTTCAGACTACAGAGCATGACATAGATCTATGGAGATTCATCTTGCTTTTAAGAGGAAATTGGGGTTTGTGGATGGGTCAGTGAAGAAGAGCACAACTGATGAGAAATATGCAGCCCAATGGGAGACTTGCAATAACATGGTAATCTCCTGGCTCCATAACAATATAACTGATACTATTAAGAGATCTATTTTGTTTATAAATCTTGCTAGTGAAGTCGAGAAACAGCTAGAAAAGAGGTTTATGTTGACAAATGGGTCACGAAAGTATAAACTCAGCAAGGACTTGTTTAGTCTGAAACAAAAAGAACTCTCTATAGATGATTACTACACAACCATGAGTGGTTTATGGGAAGAAATAGAGTCCATGACAGTGTTACCACCAGTCACGACTGTTAATGCAAAAATTACATCTCTCTTGAAAGCCATAGAAACATGAAGGAAGAATCTCGATTGTTTCAGTTTTTGAATGGTCTCAATGATGTGTATGGGGCTCAGCGAAGTCAGTTCTTGATGTTGCCTCCGTTACCTACTGTGGAGGTGGCCTGTGCTGCCTTGCAGCAAGAAGAGTCATAAAGAGATGCTCTCAATGACTGTTGGATCTGAAACTGAAGTAGCAGCGATGTATAGCTTGGTATCTGTGGAGAAAATGGTCTGGAACTCTTTGTACAACGTGTGGTGTGAAAGGACATTTATCAACAAAGTGTTGGACAATACATGGATACCCCAAGTGGCATTACAAGCATAATCACAGTGCCTCCAAGTCTAATGTGAGTGGAAAGAAGTGGAGTGGTGATAAAGTGAAGATGGCCAATGTAGCACAAGCAACTAGAGAACAAGGTGTGGTGTTTACGCCTCAGCAGCTGAAACAACTCCTAGCTATGATGCCTGGGACTATAAGTGAAGAAGCAAAAAGCCCATTCTCAGGCATGATAAATGGCAGAGAAGGGGGAGCTAAAACTAAATAATGGATCATTGATTCAGGCGCGTCTGACCACATGACTGCATCATTAAGTGAGCTGTTGAATGTCCGCAAAGCACCTGAAAATTTCACCATCAAATTGCCTACTGGAGCTACCATATTAATCACTCATATTGGAGACATAACACTCGATAATGGGCTCAAGATGTTGAATGTTCTTCATGCACCAGGCTTCAATCACAATCTCCTTTCGATATACAAATTGGCAAAGGACAATGATTGTGATGTGACTTTCCATCCCGAAGCTTGTGTGATAATAGACTCTAAGTTGAGAAAGATGCGAGCTCTTGGGAAAATGGTGAATTGCTTGTACTACTTGATGAAAGCAGGTGACAACCAAGTGGATAATGTGGCTAAGTGTCTGCGGGCCACAAACTCAAACTCTCACCAAGAGAGGGAGGGAAGTGAGTCAAATAATTTCAGTATATGGCATCATCGACTTGGGCACACTCCTGGTGCAAAACTTCAACTGATTCTCAAGCTTCGAGACCAACTGAAAGACCAAAAGCAGATTTGTATGACCTGTCTAATGACAAAATTGATGAAGTTGTCATTTGAGCAAAGTGAGTCAAGAGTTGCAGCCAAATTCGAACTGGTACACGTAGACACTTGGGGGCCATACAAGGTGTGCACTCGAGGAAAATATAGGTATTTTTTTACCCTCGTTGATGACTTTTCACGTGTAACTTGGGTATATTTACTGTAAACTAAATCCGAGTACCTTACTACCATGATTGCCTTCTATAATTATGTGAAGTGTCATTTCAATGTTGGCATTAAATGTGTCTGTCCGGACAATGCTCTTGAGTTTACTGATAAGTCCTGTAGGGAATTCTACACTAAGTACGGCATCCAACACCAGACATCTTGTGCTTATCGTCCCCAGCAAAATGCTCGGGTGGAACGAAACATAGGCAGATCCTTGAGGTGGCTCGAGCACTCAAGTTTCAAGCAGGACTGCCTATATCGTACTGGGGAGATTGCATTCTCACAACTTGTTATTCCCAAACAATTTAAACAATAATTACAGAAGGGGGGGTTGAATATTATTCTGGCTTCTTTTTGAATTTAAGAATAATTCTTCTAACAATAAATAACCGTGTTTGATTTGCAATGGTGCAGAATGAGAATATAACAGAAATCAAATCACAAAGCAATTAAATGCAAGTATTTAAAAACTTTCTGGTGGATTGAACTTTTCCACCACAGATATATTAAAAGTAGAGAACCCTGTGATACAAATAGTACACAGCTGCTTACAAGTTGAACAACAAGAACTACAGAGATTTTTTTTACAGATTTTGCTTTATCTATTTCTCTAGTTTTCTTGCTTTCTTGGATACTATTCAACTTGCTACACCTTGGTTTATATATCACCAAGTTACATGATAAAAAGACAAGATAATAAGACAAACTATATCTAGTCTAACTTCATGCTTCTACGCTCCTCTTTCCAGCATCTTTGAATATCATTTGTTTAGCATGGACATGGAAATGCTTCTTTGTTCTCTAAATCCTTCAAACACACATGTGACTGTCAAGTCACTATCAACTGCTCTTTTGAATTTAAACATCCGTTGGAACTTAGATTGATCATCCGTTGGAACTAAGCATCCGTTGGAACTTTATCTGAGCATCCGTTGGAACTCAGGTTGATCATCCGTCGAGACTTATGTTGATCATCTGTTGAAGCTTTTTAAATCATCCGTTGAGACTGTCTTCTTGATAGTTAACTCTACTTCATTTACACAAGATTACAAGGCATCTAATATTTACAATTCATCATCCTATCTTGCATATCATTCTAGTAGTTAACATAACTTGGACAATCCACAACATCTAGTTCACTAAGCTATCCAAGTATGCAGAAATGTGCTACTAGTCTTATTGTTACATAAGCTACCCTTTCAACGGATGTTGATAATGATCATCCGTTGAAAGCTACAAATTCACTTAACTACAATCTACTAAGTGTTTTGTTTAAGTTATCATCAAGCACACAATATATTCCTAACAATCTCCCCCAATTTATGTCTACTAGAATTGTAGCCATAAATTAAAAGAAACTTGATGATAACAAAACACTTTATGAATACAGAGTGAATCACACTAGATTAAAATTTCAAGTGCTATAATTTTGTTGAAAATTCTCACAAAGAAAGATTTGTAGAGTGTCTTAAAAATCATTTTCAAGGTGCTCCTCTAGGCTGAGAAAATTTAGATTATTTCCTTGATTGCCTTGGCTTCTTTCCCAACTTCATATTGTTTTCCTCAATTTGATTTTGAAGTTGTCTGTAGAATTCAGATTCATTCTCATTTGTCTGATCCAGCTTTTCTTGCATCTCCATAAGAGTTTCATTGCTTGCAATCTTTAGCTGATCTTCCAATCTGAAAAATCTTCTAATGTTCTTTTCATGCTTGAACTCCATAATCCAATAAGGCCTCAAATGCACACTATCTCTAGTAAGAGGGATTGTCAATACTCTTGGGAGTGCATTTGGTCCCCTCCAGCTATTATTTATCTCCACAATCTTGTTCAGTACCATTTTCTTGGCAACTACGTTGAATCCAAAGTTTTTCTTGATTGAGGAGAAAATGGTTACCAAAGTTGAATAACCTTCATTGAGAATTCTGTGAAGTGGCCATGTAATCTCTCTACCACCCTTGTACTTAAACACTAATCTCTCTGGAAGATGCTTGTATGCATCAATAGATCTGACTTCTTCTAACTCATCTAGATAGAGAATTATGTCTGAAAGTTCTTTGATGTCACATATGAAGAGTTGATGTAATAACCCCAATTTTTGGAAATTTTTGAAACCCTTATGAATAGTGATTTTGCAGATTATGCTGAATGAGAAAACTTTTCATGCGACACTATATAGGGGTTCTGTTATGGATATTCTGAGATTTTATTAGTACTCTATATGGTATATAAGTGTATGTAAAGATCGTCAGAATCCAATTCCGAACACTTTGATTTTTCCCGGAAATACACTAGATACGGAAAGAATTGAGTATAAGGTAACAGGATAAAAAGGATTTAAATTAAAGGATTATAAGAGAGGATCATAAAAGGAATATAATGTATTGAGAAAGGTTAAGGGAACCCAAGTAATAAGATCCTGAATATGATCTCTCAAACGATAAACGAGAACGAAAGATAAGCGAACCGTAAAACAAATAAGTGACCAAGAGACAAGCTTGTACAAGAAGCCAAGGATTGTGACATCATCAAATCACAAGGTGTGGACAAGTGGAAGCATTATGACATGTGCAAGGTGACATAAGCATGACAAAAGGGAAGGAATTGTTGGATGATTGTAAACCACACAAAGTTCAAGGTTAGAAAGGTAATTAACCAAAAACAAAACCAAAACAACCTAGCTAGCCAAAACAAATCAAAGCAAACACAAAATTTTTCATTTCTTCAACATTGCTCTCGGCTTTTTCTTCTTTTCAAAGGAAGAAAAATCAAAAATCAAGTTCCAAGCATTGTTAAATCACAAGGTAATTATCTAAGGTTCCTTGTACATAGATATGGATGTCCTATAAGTTTAAGCTTCTAATTCCTTCACAATCTCTTCCATTAATTCAAGGAAGAAGATGGTGAATAGTAACTTTCAAAAAATAACTTTAGTTTTCTTGAATTTTTATGAAAGTTTAAGGTTATACAAGCAAGGATCAAGGTTCTTTAGGCATTCAAAGCTCTTGTGTTGTGTTAAGAAGCTTCAAGGAAGGTATAATCTTTTAACCAAGCTTTGTTATTGAATGTTAAGAGCATAATATGAGTATTATAGTTCATGAGAGGCTTGATGGTTGTGTATGTAGAGATTAGTTGGTTTTGGGATGTTTTTGGAGTTGTAAATCTTGGTTGTTGATTAATGAACTTAAGTGTAGTTTAAATTCATGATAAAGAATAGTATAAATTGTTAATGTTGAGTTGTTGGGGCTGTTATGATAAAGTATGGATGGAGTTTTGATTGGGTTGTGATTGTGGGTTGATTGTGAGATGATTTGGAGTGGTTTAAAATTGGGTAATCGCGTAAACATAGCCGTCGTAATGCCCAATTTACCGTAGACTGTTTTTGTTCTTAAGATCAGAACCCTTGAACTCACTGTTAGGTTTTGACCATTGCCATTTTTAGATAATTCATGTTACGAGCTTCGTTTTGATATGTAGTTCGTTTGATTCCGATGTACGGTTTAGGAGAAACGACTGTTTTAAGTAACGGTGCTTCGCGACCGAACCATTACCCCTCGCCTTACTTTGCAACATTGGTTAAAGACCTTAAATGACTAATTGGAGTACGAAACATTTATGTAAAGTGGATTAGGCAGTTGATAGGGTACTCGTGAAAGAATCGCTTTAAAATTCTTAATGGTAAATTTATTAAAAATGGTGGAGCCGAGGGTACTCGAGCGACTTAAGTGAATCGTTAAGCGTGAAAGCGAACGTTAGGGCTCTAATTGGTTAAAGTCTAGTTTCTTAAGTGACCGGGGTTTAATTCCGACTTATGTTGTTGTTCATAGGTTATCGGACCCACTCTAAGCATAAGTCTATCCGGGAGCACTCAGGCAAGTTTTCTACCCGTTATACTGTTGTTGTGATGTAAATATATGTATATGCATTATCTTGTGATAAGTGCATGATTGTTATTAGCAAATTTTATGATATATTGGAGCATGCTGATATGGTATATATGCATGTCTGTTTCGTAATCTGGTTATCTATCTGTTGATTTCAATGCTTATAGTTGCATAATACCTATGCTAGAAATAAGCAAGTAGTTGCGTATACCCTTAGTATAGGGGATAAAAGGTGAACATATTTCTAAACCGGGAGTCGATGTTCCCGAGTATAATATATATTATATATATATATGGTTATAGTTTTCAAAACTATTAATCGAATAAGGATTATTCGATAACTTTAACTTTAATTTATTTAATGAATATTATTTCGAATATTCATTCGAGGGCTTATGACTCAGTTTATTTTATTATTTGAATATTACTTGAATATTCATCCGAGGACTTATGACTCCTTTTATTGTATTAATTGAATATTATTTCGAATATTCATTCGAGGGCTTATGACTCAGTTTATATTATTTAATGATTATTAATTGGATAGTCATTTGAGGATGTATTGACTCCTTTATTTTATTTAATGAATATTATTTATAATATTCATTCGAGGTATTATGACTCCGCTTATTATTTAATAATATTCTTTATTTTATTAAAGACTAATGTTCGATAATCAAACTTACTTTTGATATTCAAATAAAGAGATTACTTTCGTATAAGTATATCTTTGATTATTTACTATTCATTTCAAGTATAAGTTTTCCAACTTCTACCTCAATTATTCTTTATGGGAATATTATTTAAATAATAATATTTAGATATTTCTTTTATATCGAGACTGATTTACTTTATTAAATCAGCATTATTCCAAACACTCTTTAAAGTGTTTTCGAGTCTTTAAAATGATTTTCAAAAGTTAGAGCGGATCCCAAAACTCATTTTTTTTATATTTAAGATCTTCCTTTTAAAGGGGATTTAAATACTCGCTCAAAACCTGAGGGATCCGGCTCTGTGGTGTATTTTATATTCGCAACAAGGTTGCAGTTTTGGTAAATGAATTGATTACTTACCCAACGTTCGGGAAGTAAGTCCATCTATCGAGTCAGCATAAGCAACATGGGCTCAGTGGGCGTCCATGATAGTGTAAGTGGCTCAGTGGGAGTCCATCAAATGCGTAAGTGGCTGAGTGGCAGTCCAGCATAAGGTCCTATTGCGACCAGGGTGATGACCAGTGGGGAATTCGTCCATCTACTAGTAGAAAAGGTTACTTATTGGTATCTTTGCCTGATCAGCAAGATATCGGGTTTATGCCACAATTCTGTTCCTTCCAAAAATTTATTGGATGTTACAAACTCTGTTCATACTTTACATGACACAGGTTTTCAGGAGATGTATAAAGAAGATGTATATGTGGATATATATATATATATATCAGAACTTAATGAAGTATATCATAACTTCATTTCCTTCAATAATACTTCAAAGATTTAATCTATTCAAATCTTGTCTTGTAGTCTCATCTATGTGATGAACTTTTGAAACTAATTATAACTTGAATGGTGGTAGTTCAAGTAGTATTTGGAAAAGATATAAGTATATTGGAGTATCTTGTAACTTCATCTTTTAAACTTATATCTAGTTAATGGTTGTCTTATGAATGACAAAGACTTTCAGAAAACGTTGAGACAAGGTTAGATATATGAGATCACCTTGCAACGATATTTTTTATACAGTTATAAACTGGAACTTTGTGTATATTATGCATGGAAGAGGACTTCCCATATTTTGAAAAGTATATATATATATATACTGAATATTTTACGACTTCATCGCATTAAGATATCAACTTGGTTCATTTCTTTTGACCAAGACTTTCATGAGTACTATGAGAAGGCTCATATATTGTTACTCATTATACATATTATTTTGGTGGGCTTGCTGCTCACCCTTGCTTTCTTCTTTCATCATACAACATCAGATAGACAAGATGAACAGGACCAAGCTCCCAAATCGCGAGCGAATAGGAAACGTTCCGCAGCTTCCTATAGGCATTGAAGTCGCTGTAGCTGAGGTGGGAACTACCAATAGACTAGGCTTCAACTTTTGATGTACCAGATTTATGTATATTTATGAATTGTAATAATGGAAAAGAAATGTAAATCTATTCAGAAACCCTTTTAAGGTGTAATGGCATATAATTTTGGAATAAAATGACTCGTGTTACTTTTGGATATTCATCTCTGAGACTATAACTTGTGGTGTGTGTGTGTTTATTGTGGGGTCACAGTACAGGGTAGTTGATTGTTTATTAAGATTGGGTGTTATTAAGGGAAATGGAACTCGTGACAACCCGGATCCCCGACCCCGGATTTGGGGGTGTTACATAAGTGGTATCAGAGCCAAACGTTATAAACCTCAGAGATGATGTGACGTAAAGATAATAAGTTCACTAAGATAAATAAGAACTCTTGCCAAGTTCATAGTCGGGCTACCTAACGTAGTACTGACAGTTAAAACCCTTACGGGAACCCTTATAAATATCGTAATAGTAACATAGTTCGTTCTCGTATAGGGCAGCGGGGCACCGAATCCTGAGGATCAGGAGCATCAGCATGAGGATGTTTTATTACAAGTTGGAGATCAAATTATGAATCCGATGGAGTACCCTAATGAGGGACCAGATGAGATTCATATTGAGAATGTTGCGGTTGAGGATATTATGTCGGAAAGGATTGTGGCTGAGGAGGATCTCATGGAGGGTCCTGATGAGAATGAAGAGAGGACCGCTGAGGAATTGATGACCGTAGTCAGGGCGACTACCAGAACAAGAATGGCCGCGAGGGTGGCACTAGAGGATGAAGAGTTACCAAGGGCACAAAGGTTAATGAGGGCAGAAGGAGTGGGGCCTTCCACGACCCCAATTATACCAGTATCAGACCCTCTTCCAGAGGTTCCTGTAGACATCCATGAGGTTCCACCAATTCCTATTCCCTCCCCTGTACAGAGCCCAGCACCTACTGAGGAAATGCCACCTTTATCTCCTGCACCATTGTCACCTGATACCGTGCTTGGTTATCCCTTTGGATCTCCTGGGTCTGCGCCACCTGCACCCCATGGACTGCTAGATGCTACCACTCAGGCTTCTCTTATCGCCAATTATCACATGACTTTGGGTGGCCTGTCCGAGGCCCATAATGTTAGGAGTGATCTGTTGGATCGACTGACTGCACCAAGGATTGAGGGCGGGGTACTTCCGGCAGGATTAGCTCATAGCATGGAAAGGATTGAGGCTACCACCCGTGTTACAGCTTGTAACACCCCCAGATCCGGGGTCGGGGATCCGGGTCGTCACGGTCTTTCTTTCCACAATATCACTTCACTTAATTAATAATAATAACCTTATGCTGTGACCCCACACTAACACACACCACAACCCGTTATAGTCTCAGAGATGAAATTTAAATAAGTACAAGTCTTTGAATCCACAATTTAAAAGTTATTACAACCCAAAATGATTACTTGATAAATTTACAGTTAATTGCCATTATCTGCCACAAGTTATAATTATACATAATTTGATTCTCAAAAATAGAATGCCTGATCTACCAATAGATCTACCTCTGCAGCTATAGCAGCCACAACATCATCGGGAAGACGCGGGATGCTTCCCACGCGCTTGCGCTGGGTCTGCTGGAGTCTGGCCATCTTTCCTAACTGTTGTTGTGTGATGAAGAAATAAAGCAAGAGTGAGCCTTACAGCTCGCAAGATAATATGTAGTGATAACAATAACACAAGTATCTAAATGGATACTTACTAAAATCTTTATCGTGTGTAAGATAATTACTTACTAGATATAAGTAAAAACAAGGAATGAAGTTACCAATACTTCCCCACACTTATATCATTTATAAATCTACTTGAACTATCACCGTTCAAAGTATAATAAAATTCACGAGGTCATCCCATAGATGAGACCACAAATAAACTTGAAAATATTTGATCTTTGAAACATTTTGAAAAGAAATGAAGTTACGAGATACTTCATTCAATGGATACACCAATAAAAATGTTTGACCCTGTCAATGCTTCGGCAACCACCCATTAGTAGCCTTTCGATCGAAATGCTACGGGTAGTGTTGCAGAATTATCCAAATGGATGATGAACTCATTACGGGAGTTTACCGCGCCAGGAAGACCACTTACGATGATCAGTCGTAGTAGTACAACCCCACCATTTTCTACATGTAGAGGAGAACCTGTCGGATTTACTTGTCAACCGAACACTGAACTCCTAAGGAATGGACCGCCTTAGCGGAACTTCCAGGCCATTTGGGCCAATATAATAAGGCTGGGCCGGCGCTACTCGGCCACTTACGCCACTCCTAGTTCAGATGAAATCCATGACTCTGAAACGTAAAGCTCGTTTCCCCCTTTCCCCAAGTAGAAACTTGTTGATACGGCTCCACCAAGAAGTCGTATCTAGTTGGAAAGGAAAACTCACCGATATTTCCCAGGCGATGCCTGTTAATGGATTAACTTGTTCCAAGAATTTTACTTCCCGAATATTGGGTAAGTAATCAAAAACTCTTTTACCAAGACAGCAACCTTGTTGCGAATATAAAACACACCACCGAGCCGGATCCCCCATGTTTTGAGCGAGTATTTAAATCCCCTTTTTAAAAGGAAGATCTTAAATATAAAAATAGTTTTGGGATCCGCTCTATCTTTTGAAAATCATTTTAAAGACTCGAAAACACTTTAAAGAGTGTTTGGAGTAAAACTGATTTAATGAAGTAAATCAGTCCCCAGGATATTTAGAAAATGACTGAATATTATTATTTAAATAATATTCCCATAAAGAATTATCTTTATAAAAATAGTTGGAGTAAAAGTATTAAAACTTATACTTGAAATAATCATTAAATAACCGAAGATATACTTGTATGAAAGTATTATCTTTATTTGAATAATCGAAAATAAGTTTGATTATTGACACCTTATTCTTTAATAAAATAAAGAATATATTTCAGCAAATAATCGGAGTCATACTACCTCGAATGAATATTGAAATAATATTCAATAAATAAAATAAGGAGTCATACATCCTCAAATGAATATCCAAGTAATATTCAATAATTATTATAATTTGAGTCATAAGCCCTCGAATAAATATTCGGAAAATAATATTCAATTAATAATATAAAAGGAGTCATAAGTCCTCGAATGAATATTCAAAATAATATTCATTTAATATAAAGGAGTCATACGCCTTCGAACAATATTCGTAATAATATTCAAATAAATAATAAAGTTTAAAGTAATCGAATAAACCTTATTCGATTAATAGTTTGGAAAACTATAACCATATATATATATATATAAATATATATATATATCCATATCCATATATACAAAGTCTACTCGGGATCCTCGACTCCCGGTTTCAGAAAATATTTTCACCTTTGGGTCCCTATACTAAGGGTATATGCAAGATACAACTATCCTCTAGCATAGGTATTATCAAATAAACCAACAGATATATATTGCAAGAATATGAAACAGGCATGCATATATACCATATCACATGCTACAATATATCGCAAAAATTTGCTAAATAACAATCATGCAATATCACAAGATAATGCATATACATATAATCACCACAACAACAGTATAACGGATAGAATACTTGCCTGAGCGACTTGGGGGTGAGAAAGGCTCGGGACGAGTCTGATAACCTATAAACAACAAGTAAGTTGGAATTAAACCAAAATCACTTGTACATCTAGGCTTTAACTAACTTAGACTCTAATGCTAGTCTTACGCTCACCGTTTCGCTTAAGTCACTCGGGTACCCTCGGCTCCATCATTTTTAATAATTTGACCTTTACGAGTTTTAACGCGATTCCTTCGCGAATGACTTACCAACTGCCTAACACACTTACCATAATTGTTTCACACATTAATTAACCCTTTTTGGTCTTTAACCTATGTTTCAAAGTAAGGCGAGGGAAAAAGTTTCGTTCGCGAAACGCCGTTACTTGAAACGGTCGTTTCTCCTAAACCGTAAATCGGAATCGAACGAACTACATATCAAAACGAAGCTCGTAACATGAGCTATCTAAACATGGCAGTGGTCACAATTTAGCAGGGGGTTCTCGGGTCCTAATGCTATGCACAAAAACAGTCCAAAGAAAATCGGACGTTACGACGGCTATGTTTACGCGATTTCCCATTTTTAAAACTACCCACAATCATCACAAACCATCCTCAAATCCACACACATCAAACACCTATCCTTACCACATCATAACAATCCCAAACAATTCAATATTACTTATTCATACATATGCTTAACCTAACTTTAATCATGCTTTAAGTTTCTTTAAATCAAAACCACTAAATTATCATTTCATTTCACCACCATTCCAAATCTCAACTCTAAACATAACAACAAGATACCATAACATCTTACTCATCAAAATCACTTTATAATATATATGAACCTAGGGTTTGAAAGTGGCATACCTTCCTTGGATTGGTGGGTGAAGCTAGGAAGCCTTAATAAGCTTGGAGTAGTCTTAAGAAAGCTTGGATCTTCAAGAAAACAAGAAAAAAAACTCAAGTTAAAACTTGAAAACACTATTCATTGTCTTCTCCAATGATTAAATCAAGAAGCTAGAGAAAGAATTTGTGGCTTAAACTTATGATATAGCCATTACTAAGCATAAAGAAGGTTAGGGAATTTTCTTACCAATTAAGGATGCTTGGATCTTGATTTTGGAAATTTGTAGCTTTGAAAATGGCAAAAAGCCGAGAGCAAGAAATGAAGAACAAAGCCTTGGTTGATTTTTTGATTTTGATGAAATGAATTGCTAGTTGGTTGACTTGGTTTTGCTTTTGATTTAGCAAATTACCACCTTGCCCTTGAATTTGTGTGGTTCTTAATCAACCACACCTCCCTTCTTCCATGTCATGCTTATGTCACCCTTATGATGTCATCCTCCCTTCCTTGTTTCCTTTCTATTGGTTGGATGACATCACTCCCATTAAACCCTTTGATTAGCTTCCTAATCGTTTGTCTAATGACCGCTGATCTGTTGTACGGTTCGCTTAACTTTCGTTCTCGTTTATCGTTTGAAGGATCATACCCGGGATCTTATTACTTAGGTTCCCTTAACCTTTCTCAATACGTTATATTCCTTTTTATGATCCTCTAATATAATCCTTTAATTTAAATCCTTTTTATCCTGTTACCTTATACTCAATTTTCCCCGTATCTTGTGGATTTCCGGGAAAAACCAAAGTGTTCGGAATTGGATTCTGACGATCTTTACATACACTTATATACCACATAGAGTACTAATAATATCCCATAAGATCAATAACAGAACCCCTACATAGCGTGGCATGAACAGTTTTCTCATTCAGCAAAAACACTATTCATAAGGGTTTCAAAAATTTCCAAAAATTGGGGTTATTACAGTCTCCCCTCCTTAAAAGGATTCCGTCCCGGAATCAGATAGAAATAAATAAGGATACTTTCTTAGTATTGCACTTTCTAACTCTCAAGTCAATTTTCCCACATTGTGGTTCTACCATCAAACTCTTACTAGTTTGATAACCCTTCTCCTAAGCACTCGTTCCTTTTCACTCTATAACCCTTCCTGGTTGCTCCATATAGGTTACGTCTGGTTGCATGTCTATGCGCTCATATGCCCCTATTTGTCTGGCATCTGAATTACACTTCCTTAACATTAATACGTGGAACACGTTATGAACTTGCTACAGGTTCGGGGGTAGGGCTAGCTCATATGCTAACTTCCCAAACGTCTTAATATATCCAAGGGTCCAACAATTGGTGGACTTAGCTTTCCTTTCTTTCCGAATCTCATCAATCCTTTCCAAGGGATACCTATAACATTTCTAGGTCCCCTATTTCGTACTCTTTATCCTTTCGTGTCAAATCAACATACTTATCATGTCCATCTTGGGCTACTACCAGCCGTCCTCTGATTAGATCTATCATATCCTTGGTCCTTTGGACTACTGCGGGTCCGAGCATCTTGCGCTCTACAACTTCATCCTAACATAAGGGAGATCGACATTGTCTTCCCTCAAGGATCTCATAAGGCGACATCTCGATAATGACATAGGATCTATTGTCGTAAGATAACTCAATTCTCATTAAGTGATCATTCCAAATTCTTTCAAGTCTATTACACAGACTCTCATCATAGCTTCTAATCATTAGAACTTTTGCTTCTCAATACCCATTCTTTTCCAGTTCGTAATCGCTACTACCTTCCGTTCCTAATATTATACGGGTTATACTTTTGCTTGTTAGCGTTCTATAACCTTTTAATAACCACGTCAACCTTAGTATCACGAATGTGTTCCCATTCCGCATACTACCACCACTTTATTACTCCTTTTTCAGTTGTTTCTATTTTCCAAAATTTGATCAATCAAATAGAAGTAAAGGAATTTGTTGAGAGATCACTATGATCATGAACACTTGTTATATCGCATAGTTAGTACAGAAGGTGGCCAGCCTTTAGTACTTGACAAGCAATTAAACAATAGATGGTATCCTACTAGGCTTCTATCACAAAGATAGATAGTCATTCGGCAATACCTCCCCTTTCTGGAAGGGTTGTTCTTCTCAGATTACATGAAATGAAAAGAAGAGAAAAGAACGAACTGAAGAGAATTATATATTCATAAAAATTTTATTGCCATAAAATATCTGGCTTGGAATCTACCTCTGAACTATAGAGGTTTGTCATAGAAGAACAAAACATATACGTATTTATATCAACATCAAGTATTATAACATCGCATTTCACGTGCCTAAATATTTTCGCTATCCCGTCCATCATTCTATGGACCCATACTCTTCCTCGAGCTCATACATAATTACCTTTGAAACTCCCTCGACATCGAAAATCGAATCTGGGATCTCATTCTAGACATCATCGTTACTAGAATTCTATGCTTGCACCGCAACCTTCCTTGTATAATAATACGACTCCCTATTGATAAGAAAGAATAATAATTCACTAGGTAGACACTCTACTTAATTAGTCTATCAATGATAACTTATACATTACCACGACCCGATTAGTGGTACTCAGTCTCAACAACCATTCAAATACAACTCTCACGGTTGTAATTAGCTCACCACTCGCAGAATCATTGCTGCCTTACTAAGGTCCACCACTGACCTACTGTAGTCATTCATTTTCCATGAAGTCTTAATAACTAACCATACGGAGTCCATCCATCTCGTATCTAATTCTCCTAAGAAATTAACATAACCACCAATCACAATTCATGAAGAACACTCGTGATCCTGACATACATACATGACATGAAGCAAATAAAAGTGCAGAAGAGTTTCAATCGAAGCAACGATAGCAGGTTAATACCATTCTTAATCATACGCCCTAAATAGAAGAATTAACTCAAGGGTTCATCTAGTCCTTTTTGAAACATGGTCCTGGCTTATCTCAAGATAGTATCTTCTGAGGTAAATAGCCCGCTCATGGCGATTACACGAATTAAACCTTTACTAACTACTATTACGGTTGGGTATTGCACAGTCATCAGAAGGAATGTCAATCTTCCAAACCATAATACAGCCTTCACAGTTTTAACCATCATCACTGTATTCTTTTGGCACACGCGCCTATAATTATCCACTTACCTTTAAAGTGTCGGCCACCTCTTTGGCCTTTCCTGATAGTAATAGTTTCTTACAGTCAATGTCTTTTAACCACCTTCAACTACATTTTCTACCTCATTTCAATCACAGCTTATGTGAAGATGTTTTCCTTAAATCTTATGAGTAAAAAAAAAAATATCACCATTTTTCCATAAGTTATTGCCTCAGTCTTTAGAGGATAATCACTGTCATGACTGACTCTCAATCATACTTAGAACATTTTTTTTTTTTTTTTTTTTTTTTTTTCTTAAGTCCTAATTGCCCTGAACAATTTCGACCATTACTGGTTCGATCCATACTTTCTCGTGGTTTAACACGTGCCCCACTTGGCATCATTATAACTACGTCATATTTCCTTTATCAATATTTTTACTCTTGAGAATTTTGAATATTTCCTTTCTCCTTGTAAAACCTCTAAGGTTATCCTTCAATCGTTCCTCCTGTATTCCCTAGATACAGGGCATATCAGGATACCATTTACTAATACTAGAACCATTGTCTATATACTTCTGAAAAAAAATTCTCCACTGATCCTTAAAGGTTGTTGTTACCTTAACCCTTTCCAATTCATCCTGTCAAAACTCATACTGTCCCTATTAAGGGTGAAATGCCAACCTTTATGCATTCCCCTAGGATTCATTTTAAGTTACTGATGTTCATTCCTTAATTCCACCTTTGAAAAGGTACATGCATCCATCCATGGATAAATAGAGTCATATATCCCTGATAAGGGTATCTTATTCAATCATTCCCACCTCGATAGTATATTCCTAATTTCACAATAACATCTGTATACAAAATGAGGTTAATCAAAATGGCCTCCAAAAGATAACAACGGTTATCCGCTTTTCTTGCCTAATCTGGTAACGATAACATGGATGTTCTGGAAGATATTGGTCGTGTTCAACGTGAACTTCTTCTTAATAATTCCTTATTTACTTTTGTTGTTTATCTCAACAGTCACCTCAATGTTGGGATATCTTTCATCCCTGGCGTCTCCCTTTCTGGGTATCATGCCACCGGTCTTAGACTTCACATTCTTGAAGGTCACTTCCTTCATCCAATTTTCCTAGTTTCTTACTTTCTTGTCTCCTCAGTCTATCCGCGTCTCATTATCTATCCTTCGAATTATCTCAAGGTTTCCTCGAATCTTTCCAACTTACAGGGGATAAAATATATGTATCTCTTATACCTTCAACCATCAATTTAACTCATGGTGAATCACTCTCATCCGGACGATTACATACTTTTCTATTTCTATTTCTACGAGTCTTTAGGGTTTCCTCATACCCAACTCCCTTATCATTCCTCAAACTCTCTTGCCTTTATATTCCTTTCTCTTATCGTTATTTCATGAACCAACACAACACAAGCATTGATTTCAAACATCCCGTCATTCTGGATTCGTGTCCTCAGAACGAATCTTGATAACTTTTTCAACTTAGATTCATAATTCATCATACTCATCCGCTTTTGTTCTAGCTCCAAAGCTTTTACACTATCTCCTTGTCTTTGGGAAGTACTTTCCTGAAAACAATTGACTGAACTTAAATCAGTTTATTATAATCTCTTGCTCCGTGCCTTCCTTGGCCTTTCACCAGCGGGTGGTCTCTCTCTTAGGAGGGTAAGTGACAAAACAGTCTTTTGTGGTTCGTCAATCATTTAGAATCTCAAATGATTCATCTATTTCCTTTAGCCAGGGTCTTGCCTCGACTGGGTCAGCTTGTTCCTTGGAACTCTGAGAGCTTAGCGACTTAGAGGTCCTGAAAGAATTTCTCACAGCACTGTCTCCTCAGGGTGGTGGTTGGGGATAATAGTCTAAGTTCTTTTTAGACAGGTCCATGAATTGCCGTATAGGAGTACCGTCTTGGGTCTCCTTATCTCGCTCGACTTTTGTTTCCTCAGTCTAAATGTTTCTTCCTACTCCCCATACTTGGAGTCATCTTTTAATTTAAAATCTTCATTTTCCACTTTATTATATTCCGGGTTCTTTATATCTTAATTGCGACCTCCCTGATTATCACGTTCAAGGTTTGCCCTTCATCTTATTCCTTGTGGGGGGCATATTACTTGGAAAATTTTGAGAATCTCCGGATATTTGTCTTACTTACTTTGCTTAAGTCTTCCCCTCGTTTAGTCCTTGCACGATTGCAAATTATGAATTCTTAAGTTCGATAAACTTCATGACACTCTCTTAAGTGTTAATAGAGCAATTAACAATGTGATTTATCACCAACATACTGATCTGAACTGAAATTAACGACTATATACATAACCATTTGTTCGAGGGTACAACAACTGAACATATTAAAGAGGATTACATCATATGAACTTATCGCTCCTATCCCAAAAGTACTACCATAGATAGTCATCTCGTCATTAAAACTAATCATTTATTACTTAGGATAATCCTCCGAAAGCGGTGCTACATGAAACCCTTGTTTGATTGCTCTGGCTCTGCACACTACCATGGATTAAGAGGTGCGAGCACGCACAACATCCCTAACCTGTTCCATCACAGAGGTGATGAGGTCTAAGATAGTCGCAAGTAGAGCTGGATCAACCCGACCCTCAAGATGGCCCCTAGCTGTAACACGGGTGGTAGCCTCAATCCTTTCCATGCTATACGCTAATCCTGCCGGAAGTATCCCACCCTCAATCCTTGGTGCAGTAAGTCGATCCAACAGATCACTCCTAACATTCCGGGCCTCTGACAGGCCACCCAAAGTCATATGATAATCAGCGATAAGAGAAGCCTGAGTGGTAGCATCTAGCAGTCCATGGGGGGCAGGTGGTGCAGACCCAGGAGATCCAAATGGATAACCAAGCACGGTATCCGGTGACAATGGTGCAGGGGATAAAGGTGGCATTTCCTCAGTATGTGCTGGGCTCTGTACAGGGGATGGGACAGGAATTGGTGGAACCTCATGGATGTCTACAGGAGCCTCTGGAAGAGGGTCTGATACTGGTATAATTGGGGTCGTGGAAGGCCCCACTCCTTCTGCCCTCATTAACCTTTGTGCCCTTGGTAACTCTTCATCCTCTACGGCCACCCTCGCGGCCATTCTTGCTCTGGTAGTCGCCCTGACTATGGTCATCAGTTCCTCAGCGGTCCTCTCTTCATTCTCATCAGGATCCTCCATGAGATCCTCCTCAGCCACAATCCTTTCCGGAATAACATCCTCAACCGCAGCATTCTCTATCTGAACCTCATCCGGTCCCTCATTAGGGTACTCCATCGGATTCACAATTTGATCTCCAACTTGTAATAAAACATCCTCATGCTGATGCTCCTGAACCTCAAGGTTTGGTGCCCCGCTGCCCTATACGAGAACAAACTATGTTACTATCACAATACCTATAAGGGTTCCCATAAGGGTTTTAACTGTCAGTGCTACGTTAGGTAGCCCGACTATGAACTTGGCAAGAGTTCTTATTATCTTAGTTAACTTATTATCTTAACGTCCCATCATCTCTGAGGTTTATAACGCTTAGCTCTGATACCATTTCTGTAACACCCCCAGATCCGGGGTCGGGGATCCGGGTCGTCACGGTCTTTCTTTCCACAATATCACTTCACTTAATTAATAATAATAACCTTATGCTGTGACCCCACACTAACACACACCACAACCCGTTATAGTCTCAGAGATGAAATTTAAATAAGTACAAGTCTTTGAATCCACAATTTAAAAGTTATTACAACCCAAAATGATTACTTGATAAATTTACAGTTAATTGCCATTATCTGCCACAAGTTATAATTATACATAATTTGATTCTCAAAAATAGAATGCCTGATCTACCAATAGATCTACCTCTGCAGCTATAGCAGCCACAACATCATCGGGAAGACGCGGGATGCTTCCCACGCGCTTGCGCTGGGTCTGCTGGAGTCTGGCCATCTTTCCTAACTGTTGTTGTGTGATGAAGAAATAAAGCAAGAGTGAGCCTTACAGCTCGCAAGATAATATGTAGTGATAACAATAACACAAGTATCTAAATGGATACTTACTAAAATCTTTATCGTGTGTAAGATAATTACTTACTAGATATAAGTAAAAACAAGGAATGAAGTTACCAATACTTCCCCACACTTATATCATTTATAAATCTACTTGAACTATCACCGTTCAAAGTATAATAAAATTCACGAGGTCATCCCATAGATGAGACCACAAATAAACTTGAAAATATTTGATCTTTGAAACATTTTGAAAAGAAATGAAGTTACGAGATACTTCATTCAATGGATACACCAATAAAAATGTTTGACCCTGTCAATGCTTCGGCAACCACCCATTAGTAGCCTTTCGATCGAAATGCTACGGGTAGTGTTGCAGAATTATCCAAATGGATGATGAACTCATTACGGGAGTTTACCGCGCCAGGAAGACCACTTACGATGATCAGTCGTAGTAGTACAACCCCACCATTTTCTACATGTAGAGGAGAACCTGTCGGATTTACTTGTCAACCGAACACTGAACTCCTAAGGAATGGACCGCCTTAGCGGAACTTCCAGGCCATTTGGGCCAATATAATAAGGCTGGGCCGGCGCTACTCGGCCACTTACGCCACTCCTAGTTCAGATGAAATCCATGACTCTGAAACGTAAAGCTCGTTTCCCCCTTTCCCCAAGTAGAAACTTGTTGATACGGCTCCACCAAGAAGTCGTATCTAGTTGGAAAGGAAAACTCACCGATATTTCCCAGGCGATGCCTGTTAATGGATTAACTTGTTCCAAGAATTTTACTTCCCGAATATTGGGTAAGTAATCAAAAACTCTTTTACCAAGACAGCAACCTTGTTGCGAATATAAAACACACCACCGAGCCGGATCCCCCATGTTTTGAGCGAGTATTTAAATCCCCTTTTTAAAAGGAAGATCTTAAATATAAAAATAGTTTTGGGATCCGCTCTATCTTTTGAAAATCATTTTAAAGACTCGAAAACACTTTAAAGAGTGTTTGGAGTAAAACTGATTTAATGAAGTAAATCAGTCCCCAGGATATTTAGAAAATGACTGAATATTATTATTTAAATAATATTCCCATAAAGAATTATCTTTATAAAAATAGTTGGAGTAAAAGTATTAAAACTTATACTTGAAATAATCATTAAATAACCGAAGATATACTTGTATGAAAGTATTATCTTTATTTGAATAATCGAAAATAAGTTTGATTATTGACACCTTATTCTTTAATAAAATAAAGAATATATTTCAGCAAATAATCGGAGTCATACTACCTCGAATGAATATTGAAATAATATTCAATAAATAAAATAAGGAGTCATACATCCTCAAATGAATATCCAAGTAATATTCAATAATTATTATAATTTGAGTCATAAGCCCTCGAATAAATATTCGGAAAATAATATTCAATTAATAATATAAAAGGAGTCATAAGTCCTCGAATGAATATTCAAAATAATATTCATTTAATATAAAGGAGTCATACGCCTTCGAACAATATTCGTAATAATATTCAAATAAATAATAAAGTTTAAAGTAATCGAATAAACCTTATTCGATTAATAGTTTGGAAAACTATAACCATATATATATATATATAAATATATATATATATCCATATCCATATATACAAAGTCTACTCGGGATCCTCGACTCCCGGTTTCAGAAAATATTTTCACCTTTGGGTCCCTATACTAAGGGTATATGCAAGATACAACTATCCTCTAGCATAGGTATTATCAAATAAACCAACAGATATATATTGCAAGAATATGAAACAGGCATGCATATATACCATATCACATGCTACAATATATCGCAAAAATTTGCTAAATAACAATCATGCAATATCACAAGATAATGCATATACATATAATCACCACAACAACAGTATAACGGATAGAATACTTGCCTGAGCGACTTGGGGGTGAGAAAGGCTCGGGACGAGTCTGATAACCTATAAACAACAAGTAAGTTGGAATTAAACCAAAATCACTTGTACATCTAGGCTTTAACTAACTTAGACTCTAATGCTAGTCTTACGCTCACCGTTTCGCTTAAGTCACTCGGGTACCCTCGGCTCCATCATTTTTAATAATTTGACCTTTACGAGTTTTAACGCGATTCCTTCGCGAATGACTTACCAACTGCCTAACACACTTACCATAATTGTTTCACACATTAATTAACCCTTTTTGGTCTTTAACCTATGTTTCAAAGTAAGGCGAGGGAAAAAGTTTCGTTCGCGAAACGCCGTTACTTGAAACGGTCGTTTCTCCTAAACCGTAAATCGGAATCGAACGAACTACATATCAAAACGAAGCTCGTAACATGAGCTATCTAAACATGGCAGTGGTCACAATTTAGCAGGGGGTTCTCGGGTCCTAATGCTATGCACAAAAACAGTCCAAAGAAAATCGGACGTTACGACGGCTATGTTTACGCGATTTCCCATTTTTAAAACTACCCACAATCATCACAAACCATCCTCAAATCCACACACATCAAACACCTATCCTTACCACATCATAACAATCCCAAACAATTCAATATTACTTATTCATACATATGCTTAACCTAACTTTAATCATGCTTTAAGTTTCTTTAAATCAAAACCACTAAATTATCATTTCATTTCACCACCATTCCAAATCTCAACTCTAAACATAACAACAAGATACCATAACATCTTACTCATCAAAATCACTTTATAATATATATGAACCTAGGGTTTGAAAGTGGCATACCTTCCTTGGATTGGTGGGTGAAGCTAGGAAGCCTTAATAAGCTTGGAGTAGTCTTAAGAAAGCTTGGATCTTCAAGAAAACAAGAAAAAAAACTCAAGTTAAAACTTGAAAACACTATTCATTGTCTTCTCCAATGATTAAATCAAGAAGCTAGAGAAAGAATTTGTGGCTTAAACTTATGATATAGCCATTACTAAGCATAAAGAAGGTTAGGGAATTTTCTTACCAATTAAGGATGCTTGGATCTTGATTTTGGAAATTTGTAGCTTTGAAAA
Source organism: Apium graveolens (assembly GCF_009905375.1). Lineage (NCBI taxonomy): Eukaryota > Viridiplantae > Streptophyta > Magnoliopsida > Apiales > Apiaceae > Apium > Apium graveolens. Next base: position 253,383,158 of record NC_133651.1, on the reverse strand, counting down.
TGGCAAAAAGCCGAGAGCAAGAAATGAAGAACAAAGCCTTGGTTGATTTTTTGATTTTGATGAAATGAATTGCTAGTTGGTTGACTTGGTTTTGCTTTTGATTTAGCAAATTACCACCTTGCCCTTGAATTTGTGTGGTTCTTAATCAACCACACCTCCCTTCTTCCATGTCATGCTTATGTCACCCTTATGATGTCATCCTCCCTTCCTTGTTTCCTTTCTATTGGTTGGATGACATCACTCCCATTAAACCCTTTGATTAGCTTCCTAATCGTTTGTCTAATGACCGCTGATCTGTTGTACGGTTCGCTTAACTTTCGTTCTCGTTTATCGTTTGAAGGATCATACCCGGGATCTTATTACTTAGGTTCCCTTAACCTTTCTCAATACGTTATATTCCTTTTTATGATCCTCTAATATAATCCTTTAATTTAAATCCTTTTTATCCTGTTACCTTATACTCAATTTTCCCCGTATCTTGTGGATTTCCGGGAAAAACCAAAGTGTTCGGAATTGGATTCTGACGATCTTTACATACACTTATATACCACATAGAGTACTAATAATATCCCATAAGATCAATAACAGAACCCCTACATAGCGTGGCATGAACAGTTTTCTCATTCAGCAAAAACACTATTCATAAGGGTTTCAAAAATTTCCAAAAATTGGGGTTATTACACAGCTAGAGGCCATCTTGAGGGTCAGATTGATCCAGCTCTACTTGCAACTATCCTAGACCTCATCACCGCTTTAATGGAGCAGGTTAGGGATGTCGTGCGTGCCCGCATTTCTTGATCCATAATAGTGTGCAGAGTCTGAACAATCTGACAAGAATTTCATGCAGCACCGCTTTTGGAGGATTAGCCTAAGTTATGGATGATTAGTTTTAATGACTAGATGATTATCTATGGTAGTACTTTTGGGTTATAAGCGATCAGATCAAATGATGTAATTCTCTTTAATATGCTCAGTTGTTGTACCCTCGAACAAATGGTTATGTATATATCTGTTAATTTCAGTTCAGATCAGTTTGTTTGTGATAAGATCACATTGTTAATTGCACTATTAACACTTAAGAGAGTGTCATGAAGTTTATCGAACTTAAGAATTCATAATTTGCAATCGTGCAAGGACTAAACGAGGGGAAGACTTAAGCAAAGTAAGTAAGACAAATATCCGGAGATTCTCAAAATTTTCCAAGTAATATGCCCCCACAAGGAATAAGATTAGGGGCAAACCCTGAATGTGATAATCAGGGAGGTCGCAATTAAGATATAAAGAACCCGGAATATAATAAAGTGGAAAATGAGGATTTTAAATTAAAAGATGACCCCAATTATGGGGAGTAGGAAGAAATATTTAGACTAAGAAAGCAAAAGTCGAGCGAGATAAGGAGTCCCGAGACGGTACTCCTATACGGGAATTCATGGACCTGTCTAAACAGAACTTATACTTTATTCCCAACCACCACCTTGAGGGAAACAATGTAGTGGGAAATTCTTTCAGGACCTTTAAAATGCTAAGCTCTCAGTGTTCCAAGGAACAAGTTGACCCAGTCGAGGCAAGAGCCTGGCTAAAGGAAATATAGGAATCATTTGAGATTCTAAATGATTGACGAACCACAAAAAACTGTTTTTGTCACTTACCCTCCTAAGAGAGAGACCACCCTCTGGTGAAAGACCAGGGAAGGCACGGAGCAAGAGATTATAATAAACTGATTTAAGTTCAGTCAATTATTTTCAGGAAAGTACTTCCCAAGGTTATGGAGATAGTGTAAAAGCTTTAGAGCCAGAACAAAGGCAGACGAGTATGATGAATTATGAATCTAAGTTGTAAAAGTTGTCAAGATTCGTTCTGAGGACACGAATCCAGAATGACGGGATGTTTGAAATCGATGCTTATGTTGGGTTGGTTCATGAAATAATGATAAGAGAAAGGAAAATAAAAAGAAACTGAAGTGGAAAGGAATATAAAGGCAATAGAGTTTGAGGAATGATAAGGAAGTTGGGTATGAGGAAACCCTAAAGACTCGTAGCAATAGAAATAGAAAAGTATGTAATCGTCAGGATGAGGGTGATTCACCATGAGTTAAAATTAGTGGTTGAAGGCATAAGAGATACATATATTTTATCCCCTGTAAGTTGGGAGGATTCGAGGAAACCTTGAGATAATTCGAAGGATAAATAATGAGACGCGGATAGACTGAGGAGACAAGGAAGTAAGAAATTAGGAAAATTGGATGAAGGAAGTGACCCTTAAGAATGTGAAGTGTAAGACCGGTGGCTTGATACCCAAAAAGGGAGACGCCAGGTATGAAAGATATCCCAACATTGAGGTGACTGTTGAGATAAACAACAAAAGTAAATAAGGAATTATTAAGAAGAGGTTCACGTTGAACACGACCAATATCTTCCAGAACATCCTTGTTATCGTTACCAAATTAGGCAAGAAAAGCGGATAACCGTTGTTATCTTTTGGAGGCCATATTGATTAACCTCATTTTGAATACAGATGTTATTGTGAAATTAGGCATATACTATCGAGGTGGGAATGATTGAATAAGACACCCTTATCAGGGATATATGACTTGATTTATCCATGGAAGGATGCATGTACCTTTTTAAAGGTGAAATTAAGGATAGAACATCGGTAACTTAAAACGAATCCTAGGGGAATGCATACAGGTTGACATTTCACCCTTAATAGGGATAGTATGAGTTTTGACAGTATGAATTGGAAAGGATTAAGGTAATAACAACCTTTAAGGATCAGTGGAGAAATTTTTCAGAAGTATATAGACAATGGTTCTAGTAGTAGTAAATGGTATTTTGATATGCCCTGTATCTAGGGAATACAGGAGGAACGATTGAAGGGTAACCTTAGAGGTTTTACAAGGAGAAAGGTAATATTCAAAATTCTCAAGAATAGAAATGTTGATAAAGGAAATATGACGTAATTATAATGATGCCAAGTGGGGCACGTATTAAACCATGAGAAAGTATGGATCAAACCAGTAAAGGTCGAAATTGTTCAGGGCAATTAGGACCTAAGATAAAAGATGTTCTAAGTACGATCGAGAGTCAGTCGTGATAGTGATTAACCTCTCAAGACTGAGGCAATAACATATGGAAAATAGTGATTTTTTTTTACTCATCAGATTTTAAGGAAAACATCTTCACATAAGCTATGATTGAAATGAGGTAGAAAATTTATTTGGAGGTGGTTAAAATGACATTGACTATAAGGAAATTTTACTATTAGGAAAGGCCAAAGAGGTGGCCGACACTTTAAAGGTAAGAGGATAATTATAGGCGCGTGTGCCAAAGGAATACAGTGATGATGGTTAAAGCTATGAAGGTTGTATTATAGTTTGGAAGATTGACATTCCTTCTGATGACTGTGCAATACCCAACCATAATAGTAGTTGGTAAAGGTTTAATTCATGTAATCGCCATGAGCGGGCTATCTATCTTAGAAGGTCCTATCTTGAGAATAATTCAGGACCATGTTTCAAAAAGGACTAAACGAACCTTTGAGTTAAGTCTTCTATTGAAGGCATATGATTAAGAATGGTATTAACCTGCTATCGTTGCTTTGATTGAAACTCTTCTGCAATTTTATCTGCTTCATGTCATGAATATACATCAGGATCTGGAGTGTTCTTCATGAATTATGATTGGTGGTTATGTTAACTCCTTAGAAGTATTCTATACGACATGTATGGACTCCGTATGGTTAGATATTAAGATTTCATGGAAAATGAATGACGACAGTAGGTCAGTAGTGGACCATAGTAATGCAGCAATGATTCTGCGAGTAATGAGCTGGTTACAACCGTGAGAGTTGTATTGGAATGGATGTTGAGATTGAGTACCACTAATCGGGTCGTGGTAGTGTATAGGTTATCATTGATAGACTAATTAAGTAGAGTATCTACCTATTGAATATTTATTCCCTCTTATGAAAGAGAGTCGTATTACTATATGAGGAAGGTTGCGGTACAGGCATAGAATTCTAGTAACGATGATGTCTAGAATGAGATCCCAGATTCGATTTTCGATATCGAGGGAGTTTCAAAGGTGATTGTGTATAAGCTCGAGGAAGAGCCTGGGTCCATAGAATGATGGACGGAATAGCGAAAATATTTAGGCATATGAAATACGATGCTATAACACTTGATGTTGATATAAATATATATGTTTTGTTCTCCGATGACAGACCTCTATAGTTCAGAGGTAGATTCCAAGCCAGATATTTTATGGCAATAAAATTTTTACGAATACACAATTCTCTTCAGTTCGTTCTTTTCTCTTCTTTTCATTTCATGTAAGCTGAGAAGAACAACCCTTCCAGAAGGGGAGGTATTGCCGAATGACTATCTATCTATGTGATGGAAGCCTAGTAGGATACCATCTATTGTTTAATTGCTTGTCAAGTGCTAAAGGCTGGCCACCTTCTGTACTAACTATGCAATAGAACAAGTGTTCATGATCATAGTGATCTCTCAACAAATTCCTTTACTTCTATAGGATTGATCAAATTTTGGAAAATAGAAACATCTGAAAAAGGAGTAGTAAAGTTATGGTGGTATTCGGAATGGAAACACATTCGTGATACTAAGGTTGACGTGATTATTAAAAGGTTATAGAACGCTAACGAGCAAAAGTATAACCAGTATAATATTAGGAGCGGAAGGTGATAGTGATTACGAACTGGAAAAGAATGGGTATTGAGAAGCAAAAGCTCTAATGTTAAAAGCTATAATAAGAGTCTGTGCAATAGACTTGAAAGAATTTGGAATGATCACTTAACACGGATTGAGTTTTCTTACGATAATAGATCATATGTCAGTATTGAGATATCGCCTTATGAGATCCTTGAGGGAAGACAATGTCGATCTCCCTTATGTTAGGATGAAGTTGTAGAGCGTAAGATGCTCAGACCCGCAGTAGTCCAAAGGATCAAGGATATAATAGATTTTAATCAGATGACGGCTGGTAGTAGCCCAAGATGGGAACACGAAGTATGTTGATTTGACACCAAAGGACAAGGAATAGGAAGTAGGGGACCTAGTGTTGTTATAGGTATATCCTTGGAAAGGAAGGATGAGGTTCAGAAAGAAAGGGAAGCTAAGTCCACGAATTGTTGGACCCTTGGATATATTAAGACGTATTGGGAAGATAGCATATGAGCTAGCCCTACCCCCGAATATGTAGCAAGTTCATAACGTGTTCCACGTATCAATGTTAAGAAAGTGTAATTTGGATGCCAGATAAATAGGGGCATATGAGCGCATAGACATGTAACCCGACGTAACCTATATGGAGCAACCAGGAAGGGTTATAGAGTAAAAAGGAACAAGTGCTTAGGAGAAGGGTTATCAAACTAGGCAGATATGGTGGTAGGACCACAATGTGGGAAAATTTACTCGAGAGTTAGAAAGTGCAATGCTAAGAGAGTATCCCTATTTATTTTCTATCTGATTCCGGGACGGAATCCTTTTAAGGAGGGGAGACTGTAATAACCCCAATTTTTGGAAATTTTTGAAACCCTTATGAATAGTGATTTTGCAGATTATGCTGAATGAGAAAACTTTTCATGCGACACTATATAGGGGTTCTGTTATGGATATTCTGAGATTTTATTAGTACTCTATATGGTATATAAATGTATGTAAAGATCGTCAGAATCCAATTCCGAACACTTTGATTTTTCCCGGAAATCCACTAGATACGGAAAGAATTGAGTATAAGGTAACAGGATAAAAAGGATTTAAATTAAAGGATTATAAGAGAGGATCATAAAAGGAATATAATGTATTGAGAAAGGTTAAGGGAACCCAAGTAATAAGATCCCGAATATGATCTCTCAAACGATAAACGAGAACGAAAGATAAGCGAACCGTAAAATAAATAAGTGACCAAGAGACAAGCTTGTACAAGAAGCCAAGGATTGTGACATCATCAAATCACAAGGTGTGGACAAGTGGAAGCATTATGACATGTGCAAGGTGACATAAGCATGACAAAAGGGAAGGAATTGTTGGATGATTGTAAACCACACAAAGTTCAAGGTTAGAAAGGTAATTAACCAAAAACAAAACCAAAACAACCTAGCTAGCCAAAACAAATCAAAGCAAACACAAAATTTTTCATTTCTTCAACATTGCTCTCGGCTTTTTCTTCTTTTCAAAGGAAGAAAGATCAAAAATCAAGTTCCAAGCATTGTTAAATCACAAGGTAATTATCTAAGGTTCCTTGTACATAGATATGGATGTCCTATAAGTTTAAGCTTCTAATTCCTTCACAATCTCTTCCATTAATTCAAGGATGAAGATGGTGAATAGTAACTTTCAAAAAATAACTTTAGTTTTCTTGAATTTTTATGAAAGTTTAAGGTTATACAAGCAAGGATCAAGGTTCTTTAGGCATTCAAAGCTCTTGTGTTGTGTTAAGAAGCTTCAAGGAAGGTATAATCTTTTAACCAAGCTTTGTTATTGAATGTTAAGAGCATAATATGAGTATTATAGTTCATGAGAGGCTTGATGGTTGTGTATGTAGAGATTAGTTGGTTTTGGGATGTTTTTGGAGTTGTAAATCTTGGTTGTTGATTAATGAACTTAAGTGTAGTTTAAATTCATGATAAAGAATAGTATAAATTGTTAATGTTGAGTTGTTGGAGCTGTTATGATAAAGTATGGATGGAGTTTTGATTGGGTTGTGATTGTGGGTTGATTGTGAGATGATTTGGAGTGATTTAAAATTGGGTAATCGCGTAAACATAGCCGTCGTAATGCCCGATTTACCGTAGACTGTTTTTGTTCTTAAGATCAGAACCCTTGAACTCACTGTTAGGTTTTGACCATTGCCATTTTTAGATAGTTCATGTTACGAGCTTCGTTTTGATATGTAGTTCGTTTGATTCTGATGTACGGTTTAGGAGAAACGACTGTTTTAAGTAACGGCGCTTCGCGACCGAACCATTACCCCTCGCCTTACTTTGCAACATTGGTTAAAGACCTTAAATGACTAATTGGAGTACGAAACATTTATGTAAAGTGGATTAGGCAGTTGATAGGGTACTCGTGAAAGAATCGCTTTAAAATTCTTAATGGTAAATTTATTAAAAATGGTGGAGCCGAGGGTACTCGAGCGACTTAAGTGAATCGTTAAGCGCGAAAGCGAACGTTAGGGCTCTAATTGGTTAAAGTCTAGTTTCTTAAGTGACCGGGGTTTAATTCCGACTTATGTTGTTGTTCATAGGTTATCGGACCCACTCTAAGCTTAAGTCTATCCGGGAGCACTCAGGCAAGTTTTCTACCCGTTATACTGTTGTTGTGATGTAAATATATGTATATGCATTATCTTGTGATAAGTGCATGATTGTTATTAGCAAATTTTGCGATATATTGGAGCATGCTGATATGGTATATATGCATGTCTGTTTCGTAATCTGGTTATCTATCTGTTGATTTCAATGCTTATAGTTGCATAATACCTATGCTAGAACTAAGCAAGTAGTTGCGTATACCCTTAGTATAGGGGATAAAAGGTGAACATATTTCTAAACCGGGAGTCGATGTTCCCGAGTATAATATATATATTTTATATATATATGGTTATAGTTTTCAAAACTATTAATCGAATAAGGATTATTCGATAACTTTAACTTTATTTTATTTAATAAATATTATTTCGAATATTCATTCGAGGGCTTATGACTCAGTTTATTTTATTATTTGAATATTACTTGAATATTCATCCGAGGACTTATGACTCTTTTTATTGTATTAATTGAATATTATTTCGAATATTTATTCGAGGGCTTATGACTCAGTTTATATTATTTAATGATTATTAATTGGATAGTCATTTGAGGATGTATTGACACCTTTATTTTATTTAATGAATATTATTTATAATATTCATTCGAGGTATTATGACTCCACTTATTATTTAATAATATTCTTTATTTTATTAAAGACTAATGTTCGATAATCAAACTTACTTTTGATATTCAAATAAAGATATTACTTTCGTATAAGTATATCTTTGATTATTTACTATTCATTTCAAGTATAAGTTTTCCAACTTCTACCTCAATTATTCTTTATGGGAATATTATTTAAATAATAATATTCAGATATTTCTTTTATATCGAGACTAATTTACTTTATTAAATCAGCATTATTCCAAACACTCTTTAAAGTGTTTTCGAGTCTTTAAAATGATTTTCAAAAGTTAGAGCGGATCCCAAAACTCATTTTTTTTATATTTAAGATCTTCCTTTTAAAGGGGATTTAAATACTCGCTCAAAACCTGAGGGATCCGGCTCTGTGGTGTATTTTATATTCGCAACAAGGTTGCAGTTTTGGTATATGAATTGATTACTTACCCAACATTCGGGAAGTAAGTCCATCTATCGAGTCGGCATAAGCAACATGGGCTCAGTGGGCGTCCATGATAGTGTAAGTGGCTCAGTGGGAGTCCATCAAATGCGTAAGTGGCTGAGTGGCAGTCCAGCATAAGGTCCTATTGCGACCAGGGTGATGACCAGTGGGGAATTCGTCCATCTACTAGTAGAAAAGGTTACTTATTGGTATCTTTTCCTGATCAACAAGATATCGGGTTTATGCCACAATTCTGTTCCTTCCAAAAATTTATTGGATGTTACAAACTCTGTTCATACTTTACATGACAGAGGTTTTCAGGAGATGTATAAAGAAGATGTATATGTGGATATATATATATATATATATCAGAACTTAATAAAGTATATCATAACTTCATTTTCTTCAATAATACTTCAAAGATTTAATCTATTCAAATCTTGTCTTGTAGTCTCATCTATGTGATGAACTTTTGAAACTAATTATAACTTGAACGGTGGTAGTTCAAGTAGTATTTGGAAAAGATATAAGTATATTGGAGTATCTTGTAACTTCATCTTTTAAACTTATATCTAGTTAATGGTTGTCTTATGAATGACAAAGACTTTCAGAAAACGTTGAGACAAGGTTAGATATATGAGATCACCTTGCAACGATATTTTTTATACAGTTATAAACTGGAACTTTGTGTATATTATGCATGGAAGAGGACTTCCCATATTTTGAAAAGTATATATGTATATATATACTGAATATTTTGCGACTTCATCGCATTAAGATATCAACTTGGTTCATTTCTTTTGACCAAGACTTTCATGAGTACTATGAGAAGGCTCATATATTGTTAATCATTATACATATTATTTTGGTGGGCTTGCTGCTCACCCTTGCTTTCTTCTTTCATCACACAACATCAGATAGACAAGATGAACATGACCAAGCTCCCAATTCACGAGCGGATAGGAAACGTTCCGCAGCTTTCTATAGGCATTGAAGTCGCTGTAGCTGAGGTGGGAACTACCAATAGACTAGGCTTCAACTTTTGATGTACCAGATTTATGCATATTTATGAATTGTAATAATGGCAAAGAAATGTAAATCTATTCAGAAACCCTTTTAAGGTGTAATGGCATATAATTTTGGAATAAAATGACTCGTGTTACTTTTGGATATTCATCTCTGAGACTATAACTTGTGGTGTGTGTGTGTTTATTGTGGGGTCACAGTACAGAGTAGTTGATTGTTTATTAAGATTGGGTGTTATTAAGGGAAATGGAACTCGTGATAACCCGGATCCCCGACCCCGGATTTTGGGGTGTTACCGTTGATCTCTCTTGTTGACAGTAGGCTTGGGTTCGACCACTTGCTTGAATTGAAGCTTGACAGGATTGACTGTTTTGACTGCTCTTTTCTTTGTTTGGCGATGGGAAGATTTAGATCAGGAAGAGGCAAGCTGTCCCAATCTACAGGTTTATCCTTGGGAATAACAGGATCACCATGAAAGGTGATGTTGGGATCAACCTTGAATTCAGCCTCTTTCACTGTAGGAATGGTTGGTTGACTTGAAGTTGTAGATTGGGCTGACATGTACTCTTCCTTGTCTTCATCAAAATTTATCTTCCTCTTTGCATGCATCTTGTATCTAAACATCCTTTTATCTTCTTTGGTTCTTCTTTCTTTTCTTCACCCAGATTCTCAGTTGGCAAAACAGTTTCTGTGACTGCAGGCTTTTTAGCTTTGTTATTGGCTTCTAAAGCAGCTTGCTTTTGTTGTTGTTTGAGCCTCACCTTTTCCTCTTTCTTAGCTTCTGCAAATTGTGAATGTCCAACCACTACACAGATCAGTTTACCATTTCTGTAGATTGTAGCAATCCTTTTCTTTAGTACTGAATCTCTAGGGTCTTTGAAGAAAGCTATGGACCTTCCAAGTAGCTTCTTTTCATCTGGCCTAGGGGTTTCATAGGTTAGGTCCAGTGGATTTTTATCTGAGTTCTTTGAATAGTTTCTTTTTGGTTTAAAAATCACACTGGCCTTTGGAGACTTTATTGATGAGGGTTGACCCCTTTCTAAGTTCCCTAGACTTATTTTATTGATTGAAATTTGTCTCAACTGAGAGAAGTGAGAAAAGACCTTGTCTTTCTTCTCAATTGGACCAAATTTCTTTTGAATTTCTTCATCAATCTTCTTCCATTTGTCATCCAGTTCTTTCTCAACTGTTGCAACATCAAGCTTTTTAGATTCTTCAATGAATTCCAACTTAGCTGCTGCTAGCTTGATTAAGTCAATGCTATCCATAGATGGTGGGTTAGTGAAGGCAATTGCTGGCACATTTACTTTACTGACTTGAATTTTAAGCATTTTCTCCCCCTCACTTGTTGACTCCCCCTGGCTAACTGGGATGATAGAGTCTTTCTCCCTTTTTTTGTTAGCATCAAGTTGAGTACAGGTAGAGAGTTGTGCAGCCACCAACTAGTGAAGCAGGCTAGTTTGAGCTTCTTGATTTTCAAGTATCTTGGCCACCGAATTTTCCACATTTGTCAGTCTAGAGTCCATGGCCTCAACCTTTCTGTTCAAATCAGCTTCCTTTATGAGCTTTTAAGCTATTTCAGTCATAGTGGTGCCTGGAAGCCTAGCATCCAAACTTGTTACAAAATCTTGTTTGACTTAAGAGATTTCTTGCTTGATTGCATCTACATTATGACTTTGTTGGAGAGCTTGAATCTTATGCAATTATAGAGATTCCAGGTGGGCTGAGAGTAGTCTTTTGGTGCTAGCATTAGTGGATGCTTGAATTGTTGTTCGGGTGTCATGAATAAGCTTGAATAGTGTGGATTGGAGATGTAGATATGAGCAATCCTTGTGTAGCATCCATGATGGAGTTTCTGCATCTCCTCCTATGCTCATGCTTTCATGCTCATCATCCTCACCATCATCCCCAAATGAGTCTTCAGCCAATTCAAGGTCATTACCAGCTGTAGAGGGCATGACAGTTATAACATCCTTTGCTCTTTGCATAGAAGCAGTGGTGTGTACCGGGTTTAAAGTCTTTTCAGCATCCTCATTGCCCTGTCCAGCTAGAATTTGATATGTTGGATCAGGATGAGTAAATGTCTCAGCATCCAAAGAGATAGAATCTATTTCAGCTTGATATTATTGCTGAAATAGTCTCTCTTTTTCTGCATCACTGACATTCATTGACTCACTAGCAATGGTTTCCATCCTTATTTCTCCTGTACCTGCTTTTCTCTCATAATCTCTCTATATTTGCATCAAGAGCTCCCCTTGGCTTCCCACCCTCACACTCTCACCTTCACCTACTAAGGTGGGACTCCACTCACTCACTTTTGTCAAGCTGGAAGAAATAGCTTTCTTGAGTTCACTCATTTCCTCTCCTTTTGCCTGAGAGCAACTCAGCCTCTCACTCAATTCACTCCCTTCCCTCAGACCTAAGAGTGATTGTACAACTACTAGATCATCTGCACTTGTGACATTTGTTAAAATTTGAAGTGGTGCAGTGATATTCAACGGATGAGGAACATCCGTCGAAGTAGTAGTTGAGAGTTTCAACGGATGACTGCTGTTAAGCACATCCGTCGAGATACAAACACTAGTCGATGGATGAACAATATCCGTCGAGATATAAGAAATGATAGAGTTTGGAGTAGAGAATACTATTGAATCTGTGTGGTGATTGATTTGAGATTTTTCACAGATATTTCAGTAGACTCAGAAAGAAATGGCAAATGAGCCAACAAATCATCTAAAAGATGATGCTCACTTGCTTGGATTTTTGGCTCCTCCATGAGAGTTAGAGATGGAGAATCAGGAATTGATGTATGAATCATATCTACATCCAGTGAATGTGTGGGTAAGTTTGGTGTTTTTGGTGCTTCAATTGTTAAAGATTTTGGTTGTGACTCCACATTTATTGGAGCCACATCAACCTGACTTTGCGATGGCACATGTACTGAGTCTTTGACTGCAGTAGGCACTGTATGTGCACCCTGTGTATCCCCAATAGTTTTGGATTTCTTCTTTCTAATATAAGTTTGGGGTGAGCTTGTGTCCCTAACCCTTTTGGCCTGTGCTCTTGGTTGTGAGCTATGTTCAATAATTACATCCTTTTGGGATGATGCAACTGGCAATGAGCTAATGTCCTATTAATCATTAAAGTTTGTTGGGAAACTGTAGTGTGGCTAGGATGGGATTCACTCACCTCTCCAACGTTATTCTTAGGGCTTCTTTGATGTTCACCCTGTCCCTCACCAATCCCACTTCCCTTCACATCCCCTCTTGGGTTTTAGTAGATTTTTCAACTAGTTTCTTTTGAGAGACACTAGAGGGGGCTTTCTTTGATTTGGATTTAGAAACTTTTGGTTTTGTGGCTTGGGTGGGCACCTGTTTGGTCACTGTCACAGATGCCATGGCCACAGTTGTTTGCAAAGAAGTAGGTGGTTGAGAAGTAGTGGTAGAGACAGAGATGTTTACCTCACTTACCTGAGGCTGTTCCATGATGGGCATGTATACAAGTGGAACATCCTTGTGATGATTTGACCTGTTAAGATCAGCAATAACTCTTCTCTCTTAGACCCAACAAGCTAACTTGTTTGTTGGATTTTCAATTGAGAGATTCTCAGAAACAAATTACTTAACATCATGAGAAATCTAGCATAATAGATATTCTTAGACCTCTTTTTAATATCCCCTAATTTACTCCCTATCTCATACACGACAGATGTGCTGAAATTGAAATACTTATCACTAAGAAGCATGTACAGCATGTGAACTAGTGAGTAAGATACAATATCAAAATTACTGACTTTGCCAGAAAACACTTTGATAAAAGAATCACACAAGAAACTCCATTCTTTTCTAAGGCCTAATCTTCTAACTTCACCTAACTTAGTGGCAGTTAGAGCATAACCCATAGAGACTAGCATGTTACTCACATCAGTGTCTGTGTGTGGAGCAAGTGTGTTCTTTTCAGGTAATTTAAAACATTTTTCTATTGCATCACAGTTAACATAGTGTTCATTACATTTGAGGGTGAAGGTAATAGTCTTGTCCTTTGAATTAAACACAGCTGTAGTCCAAATTTCCTCAACAACTTCATAATAAATGGTTGGGGACTTAAGCATGGCATAGCTCAGTTTGCAGTTCAGTATGAAGTCCATCATCTTTTGATAGTCTTCAGATGCCAGAATTTGCTTGTTCATCAGAGCCACAAAGTTATTCTTTTTATAAACGAACCCAGTTGAGGAAATGATTTTAACTACGGGTGCCATTGTTGTGATTGAGATTAGTTGCAGAGAGAGAGATAGTTTTTGCTTTTGGGAAGAAGAAGTTAGAGAAATTGCTTTGAGAAAGATAAAAACAAAGAATAGAAATGTAATTAGCTTTTATACTTTCTCAGAAATAAACTGTCAAAAAGTAAAAAGTAAAATAAAGCGACCAATCAAATTAACCCAAAATAGCCATTTTAAAATTACTGAAAACTGTCAAAATTCTAAGATTATTCGTTGGAATATACATACAGGCTGTAAGTAGATTCGACAGATAATTCTCAAAATCAACGGCTAAGATTGAGTGTAATTGTCACAGCCCCAAATTACACTTAACAATATAAATGACTTAATAATAAAATAATATTACAAAAGGCTGTTTACAGACAATATCCAGGATCGCTAGGTTTAGTGTTTGAAGAACAGTCCAACCCTACAAACTAATACAACTTCATAACTACCGGTCCTCACAATAGACTTTCAGCTACCTACCTGAGCTCTCAAATAAGCCTCAGCATCTCCAGTGGACTTACGAGCGGTCTACTTGAATCTAACCATAGCTGCTAGCTGTAATATCAGGGTGAAAGCAAGTAGTGAGCCAAATGCTCAGCAAGTGCTAAACAATATGATACAAAACATGAATCGAGATACATATGAAAGAATGACAATGTGAAGATAGAGCTAATAGCAATAAGAGATGAACTTTTGGGTGATGGCATCATTTGTTTGTAACAAAACATTTCCAAAATCATTTCTTAATCCAAAAACCATTTTATGACGCTACGGATTACAGCCGGTGATCAGCCGCGAAGTAATCCCGAACCTCGCTGGGTTCTAAAACATTAATGGGATCCCTAGGCAACTTTTAAGCCTACAATTTAAGTGTGGAAAGGACTCGCGTCTCAGTCCAGATCCACTATCTAAAGAAAACATTTGTCCCCCTTTGGGACTGAAAATTCAACTTTTTAATCATTTCAAAAACTGATGCCGATTAATAATAAATTTCTTAAACAGTAAACATCTTCACTATTCTCAAGAAAACATTTATTGTCCTTTTGACAATTTGGCTTTTAAAAACTTTACAGTTTGATAAAATTTGATGCCAGAAATAATAACATTTCAAAAGCTCTTTAGGCATGAAAGGATCGAGTACTTCTTTAAGGAATTCTATGCCAAACTCAACAACAGTTGTACTAAGTTAAGGTTTATTGCCAGACGAATTGAACTATCAAGGTGAGGAAATCAATTCAGGGTTCAATGTAAAGGAACAATTTACTGATTTAAAGGAATAATCAGGGTTGAGTAACAATAGTTTAACAGAGGGAAATTCTAATGATTATAAGTAAGGGTACCAATCATTCCAATTTCGAAGGATTTCAAATAATAGGGTTATGATCAAAAATCAAAGGATTAAGATTACGAGATTCTTATTGATAGAAGAACAATCTTCTCACTAGAGGTTATCAAAGATGAATATCAATGGTTTAACAATCAAGGAAGAAAGTATTGTAAAAGAGTTCGAATCAATAAACCATAAATGTAGGAATCTCAACTGGGGTTACAATCATAGGGTATCAAAGAATTTCAATATTCGAGTATCATAGTAAGGGGTAATAAGAAAGTGTACAAATGAATCGTTATCTCAGGGTTTAATGAAAGGAAATGATAAACAATCGAAAATGGTGATATGATTCGAAGGGATTAACTTTCTCAAGTTCGCAAGGAAATTCGATAATGTATAATCAATAAGGATATTTAAAGACTAAGTCAAGGGGAATACAACAAGGTATATGAATGATTATTAAAGGTACGAAATGCTTTTAAATGAGTTTGGGGTGATCAAGGTATACCAATTATACTAACTCAAATCAAGCTCGGGTACTTATAACAATGGGCAATATCAAATTCAAGCAAGCTATCATGGTTCCAATAAGTATCTCAGGGTACTTGCATAACATATGATTAACAGAAGGAGTATACTTGCATAATATCAATTCAACAAGGGGAAACACTCGCATAATGTCATTACGAAGGAAGAGTACACTTGCACAATATAAGTTTACAAGGGAATGACACTTGCCTTGAGAGGTTTGACTACACACGACTTATCTTGGGAGTGACGGGAGCACTACTCGACCTTGACGGCAAGCTTCCTATCTTCACTTGATCCTACAAAATAATAAGAATCCCTCATTACTACGGACTCTTATGACACCAAACAACCCTAACACCAAATGCACAAATTGACTCCAAGTAACGCTTGGTGTCTTATATTGCGTAAAACACTAAGTTAACACACAACACCATGCACATATACATATAGTAGCACCTTGGAGCACATAACACATATAGGTATACTCATACTATTATTTAGACTTGGTGCTTTATTCGGGACTTGAATGATCTCACTCTCAAATCTCCACAATTCCACTTGCGACACACTACTAAACTAGTCTCGACTCTTGAAGGGCCTACACTTGGTGGTTCCAATTCTCTTAGCCAAAACCTTGGCCTAACACTCTACTGACCTATATCTAAATGTAAACACTAGGGCTCACTCATGCCTCACTCATAGGGTCCACAAAACTAAACGCTAAAAGAAAGCGTTCTCACTTGCATGCTTATGGCGACACCTTAGGCAACTCTCGATTTTTAACACCACTAATGCTCGAATATTCCTAACAAAAACTGACCTACTGGATTCTTAAGTCTATAAGCTAACTTGTGCACTTTGAATGACACTAAGGGCCTTCCTAGATTTTCTTGGGCCTAAGCTCAAAGTTGACACAACTCTAAATGAGTGTCCTGAAAACTGCCCTGTTTTGGACTAACTTAAACTCATTGGTTCTAACTCTAAACCTCCATGGTTCGACTTGGAACTCTTCCTTAAACTCCCTAGTATCAGTAGTAATCAATTCCTAATGAGGGCTTACTCTTAATCCAACTTTTTGACCTCCAAAACGTACTAAACTCAATCTGTCCCCTGTTCTGGCAGAATCTAAGTTTTGGTGTGTGCACCTCACTAAATGGTTGGGTTTCTCTAATTAATGGCTTCTGGACTCAACTACAACCCAAGTACTAACTCCCCGTGGCTTGGGCCTAACAATGCCTAAGAAATGCCCATTCAAAATCAACACACAACTCACATGCAAATCTGGAAAAATTTCAGGATTCTATCCTAGCCTTTCCACCTTAACTCCCACTTTAAAACCATGAATTAAATCTCAAACAAGGCAAATTTACTTCTATAAGACTCTAAACTAAGGCCTCAACCAAGAATGAAGATCATTCATGCCCTATAGCACCAACATGCAAACTAAAACTTAACATGCAACTCACAATGATCACAAAAACAAGTTTGACTAAATAATGGGATTATTAGCTCATAAATTCCACTTAAAATACTAAATTATTTCAAGGGCTCATGCACACTATATTTTAAAATCTAAGATCGAGTATGATATCAAGGAAATAATTCGTTTTTAGCCCATATAGGTCGAATTTAATCACAAGCCAAACATGCATGTATATTTTCGAAAAAGAGAGCATATATAGCTTGATCATTCTTGAAAATAATGCCCTATCTCTAACATGCAAAGTAAAACATGGCATTACAACTAGAAATCAGTAGCATGCAAGTGTTTTAAAGGAGTTTTAATCAAGGAAACACTTAGTTTATGCACATAAAAAGTATATCTCATGGAGAACTCTTTAATCCACATGAATTAAAGAGTTTCTCCTTGGAGATCACATAAAAACAAGACATGCAAGCATTAAACTTCATCTCCTAAGCATGGAACTTCTTGGAAAGTGTATTATATATTAATGAGTAGTGAAATTACACTAGAAAGGCAAGGATTTGTTGAAGAAAAAAAAAATGAAGGGGATGGGGGAAGGGGTTTAGCCGAGAGGGAAGAGAAGAGAGGGAGGAGAGAGTGAGGTGAGGGTGGAGTGTGGAGTGAAAAATGAAATGATCATGACAACTTGTGCTTGTTTTATGGTTTTGATTTGATTAAATGTGAGTGGAGTTCAGAATTTACAAGAGTGCCCTTCTCCCAAAGCTAAGCCAAAAATGCATGTAAGGTTAGTTTGGTCTTTTGGTGGATAAAAGAGAGTTAGTGGGGTATGAATTGTCTTTTTAGCCCTTTAAGTTGAATGGGAGGGTATTTGCATGCATGGGTATTCATGTAAATTGCTAATTACTAAACTACTAATTTCAAATATTTATTTTTATAAAATAAAATAAAATTTCGAAAATTATAAAAGTTGTACCATAAAATAACTTGGATTTTTAGAAATTTTATGAGATCACTTTTGTGGTTTGTGAATGAAATAATTTTTTTAAAAAAAATAATTTTCCCAAGGTAAAGAATATTCTCTATTAATCAAGAATAAGAGAAATTAATAAAACTCTCGCTTTGAAAAATTCATATTTTAAATAAAGCAATTTATAATGCAGCAAATTCCATTCACACAAATATACAATCAATAAATATATTTATAGTCGGCTCTAATATTATACAGAGTTCGCAAATAATATTACACAAAATACCAGTCGTAACATTCTCTCCCCCTTAAAGGATTCTGTCCTCAGAATCTAAGAGAACAGATGAGGATACCGGGAACGCATATCAGACTCGAACTCCTAAGTTGACTCTTCGACCTTGGGGTTCCTCCAAAGTACTTTTACTAACTTTACCGACTTATTTCTAAGACTCTTTGCTTGCCAGTCGAGTATTTTGACAGGTTACTCCTCATACGACAAGTCTGCCTGAATTTCTATAGGCTCATACTCTATTACAAGATTGACATCCGGGTTATACTTTTTTTTTTCTTTCTTCTTTTTTTTTTTAAAACAAAAACACATAAAAGACATTATAAACATGCTGATACTGCGGAGGCAGCACTAACTCGTAAGCCACTTTCCTCACTTGGTTAAAAAAAAAAAAATCTCAACAGGACCTATATATCTAGGTGTTAATTTGCCTTTCTTTCCAAATCTAGTCAACCCTTTCCACGGTGACACGTTTAACAATACAGATTCGCCGACTAGAAAACTCACATCCTTTCGAGCAGGATCTGCGTACTTCCTTTGCCTGTCTTGAGAAGCAAGCAATCTTTTCTGGATCAGTTTGACTGTCTCCCTCATCTGTTGGACCAGTTCGGGACCTAGAATCTCTCCTTCTCCAACTTCATCCCAATTCGTTGGCGATCACTTTCTTTTATACAATGCTTCGTACGGTGGTATGCCAATGCTTGAGTGATAGCTGTTGTTGTAGGAGAACTCTACCAAAGGTAAATGTTCGTCCCAACTTCCCATAAAATCAATAGCGCAACTTCGTAACATGTCTTCAATTGTTTGAATGGTCCTCTCGTTTTGACCATCAGTCTGCAGATGATACGCCGTGCTCCTATTTATGTTGGTGCCAAAACTCTCTTGAAACTGTTTCCAAAATCTTGAGTTGAATCGCGGATCTTGATCCGAAACTATCGATACTGGAACGCCGTGACGTAACACAATCTCA
This sequence comes from Apium graveolens, assembly GCF_009905375.1. NCBI lineage: Eukaryota > Viridiplantae > Streptophyta > Magnoliopsida > Apiales > Apiaceae > Apium > Apium graveolens. The sequence continues at coordinate 253,363,960 of NC_133651.1, read as the reverse complement.
TGCACGAACCTATGCACCAATCTATCCAATGAAGTCCTTTCATTGATCGGCAGAAAATGCACTCACTTGGTAAGGCGATCAACAATAACCCAAATGGTGTCGTGTCCAGATTTCGTCCGAGGTAATCCCACTATAAAATTTATAGCAATATTTTCTCGTTTCCATTCTGGGATCTTCAATGGCTGAATTAACCCGCTTTGTCTTTGGTGTTCCGCTTTAACCCGTCGATACGTATAATATTTCGCAACCCAATCCGCAATTTCTCTTTTCATGTTCAGCTACCAAAACTTCTTTTTCAAATCTTCATACACCTTAGTGCTTCCTGGATGAATTGAAAGTCTCAAATTGTGAGCTTTCTGCAGTATTTCATTATTTTCAGTTCAACTACTTGAGGAATCCAAATCCTTGATGAAAATTTTAATATCCCTTGCTCATCTTTTTGCGTACATAACTCTTCTCCGGTCATTCGATTATTCTCTTGATATCAATATTCATTTTGATGTCATATCAAATTAGATATCAATATGAACTTTGATGCTCACCACATCCCATATTGAAGTCAACATCAATCATCTATATTAATACCACATTTGATATTTAACAACAAACTAAATATCAACATCAAGTAGAAACTGAATCAGACTGTATTTTATTCAAATAACTCCTTTGGTAATGCCATCAAATTTAATCTTTCCTTTCTGCTGAGCGCGTCGGCTACTATATTCGCCTTTCCTGTGTGATAATGTATCGAACAATCGTATTCCTTTATAAGCTCCAACCATCTCCTTTGCCTCATGTTGAGCTCCTTCTGAATGAATATATACTTTAAGCTCTCATGATCCGTGTATATTTTACACTTCTCTCCATACAGGTAGTGCCTCCATATCTTGAGCGCAATTACTATAGCTGCTAACTCCAAATCATGAGTCGGATATTTCAATTTATAAGGTTTAATCTGTCTGGATGCATATGAAATCACCTTGTTGTGCTGCATTAGCACACAACCCAAACCCTTATGTGAATTGTCGCTATAAATAACGAATTCTCCTTTGTCATCCGGTAATACCCATATCGGAGAGATAACCAACCTTTGCTTCAATTCTTGGAAACACTCTTTACAATTATTATCCCATTCAAACTTGTGGTTCTTTCTTGTTAGCTTAGTCAGTGGCGTAGCAATCTTTGAGAAATCCTTTATGAATCTTCTGTAGTACCCGGCCAATCCTAGAAAACTTCTTACTTCTGTGGGAGTCTTGGGTCTCTCCCAACTCATTACTGCTTCGATCTTTGCAGGGTCCATTCTAATTCCTTCACTTCCAGTTATAAGCCCTAAAAATTGAACTTCTTGCAACCAAAACTCGCACTTTGAAAATTTGGCATACAGCTTCTCTTATCTAAGAATCTCCAAAGCTATCCATAAATGTTGCTCATGCTCCTCTTCTGACTTTGAATATATCAAAATGTCTTCGATGAAGACCACGGCGAACTTATCCAAATATCTCTTGAAAACTTTATTCATTAAATCCATGAGAGTTGCTGGGGCATTTATTAACCCAAATGGCATTACTAAAAACTCATAATGTTCATACCTTGTCCTGAATGCTGTCTTTGGAATATCTTCTAGCTTGATCTTCGACTGATGGTATCCTAACCTTAAATCAATCTTAGAAAAACACTTAGCTCCTTTTAATTGATCGAATAGATCATCTATCCTTGGTAGCGGATATATGTTCTTAATCGTAAATTTGTTTAACTCGCGATAGTTTATACAAGTCTCATACTCCCATCCTTTTTCTTTATAAACAGAACTGGTGCTCCCCATGGCGATACACTGGACCTTATATTTATCCAAAAGTTCTTGCAATTGACTTGCTAACTCCTTCATCTATGCTGGGGCCATTTTATACGGTGCCTTAGAAACTGGTTCTGCTCCTGGAGCAAGATTAATCTCAAACTCAATTTTTCGATTGGCGGTAATCCTGGAAACTCTTCTAGAAACACGTTCAGAAACTCTCTCACCACTGGAATCACTTCTATACTAGGAACTTCCTTCTCCGAATCCACTACATAAGCTAGGAATACCTCGCAACCTTTCCTAAGCAAATTGTTAGCCTGAACAGCTGTCAGAAACAATTATTCTTGATTTTGTCCTTTAAACACCACTTTCATTCCATTCTTTGACCTTAAACAAACTCTTTTAGACTTATAATCTATCTGAGCACTATACTCATTTGCCAAATGTCCTTTCTTATTGCACCGATAACAAGTCATGTTGACCTTATTAAAACTCCCTGATGCTTCTTCCCACAGTGCTTGCATTCAACCCTTGGCTGCCTATTCTCACTTGCTGGTCCTTGATTCTATTGGAAATTTCCTTTGTTATTCTGCTTCTTACTCACTTCTCCTTTCTTCTGTGAGTTCCACCCCTTCTGGAATCCAATCCTCTTCATATTCTTGTCTATCTGACCTCCTGATTCCGTCCTTTCTCCTTGAAACACCTTCTTTTTTTTTCTCTTTCCTTCCTGGACTGCACTCAATTACTTTTAATCAAAGTCGCCTTCTGAACTACTCCTGCATAAGTATCAATTTCAAACATCGACACTCTATCCCGAATCCAATATTCAAGCCCTTGCTGAAACCTTTGGGCTTTCTCTTCTTCAGTTCCTACATACTTGGCCACAAACCTTGATAATTCTTTGAACTTCTTCTCATACTCCAAGACTGACATATTCTCTTACTTCAATTCCAAAGACTTCACTTCCATCTGCTTCTGAATATACTTGGGATAATACTTCTCCAAGAATAGATCCTAAAATCTTTCCCAAGTAGCTAGCTGAACTGCTTCCATGGCCTTCACGAATTCCCACCAATAGATCACTTTTCCCTTCAGAAAATACATAGCGTAGACAGTCTTCTAATCTTCCTCTAACCTAACCAATTCTAAAGATCTCTCCATTTCTCTTATCCAGGTGTTGGCTACAACTGGGTCAGTGGTATCATGAAAAGCTGAAGGGTTCACACTTTGAAAAGCTTTGAAAGTTACTATTGGCTGAGGAGGTAATGGTAGATCTGGTTGATGTTGGTGTTGTTCATGATTCTCTGGGTTTCAAAATTGTTGTTGTTGGGATTCTTGTTGAGTAGTTTGATGTTGTTGAGCAAGTGTATGGGTTTGCTATTGTAAAGTTTCCAATATTCGAAGGATATCAGGGTCGGTAGAGGTACTAGTTTGCCTCGTCTTTTTGGGTGGCATGATTCTGAAATAAAACGGTTTAACAAAACAGTTGTAAATATAACATTTTTTTCATGTTAAGGGGGTTTACAAGTTAAGGTTCTCACATGCAATTCAGATTTTTGGTTATTAGCAATAAATGTGATAGACAATTCTAGATATGTAAACGAAAGTGAAATTGAAACGAAATAGCAAGGCATTAATCATCAAAGCAAAGTCGGCGTACAACACAATAATTAAGGTTCAAATAAAATACAACGATATCAAAGTTCAACAAGGAAATAGGGAAACTATATAGTTCAAGAGTTTAAAAACTAGGATGATAGCCAACTGGAAAGAAATTAGGAAATCTAGCTCCTAATCGACCTAATCTTCTGCTTCCTGAGTCTCCTCGCTATTGTCACGAGCCTTTGGAATCTCGATCCACTCCTGCTTCTGAAGCACCTTCACTATGTCCTGAAGCTCATTTGTCACTAGCTGGATGGTATGCTGGCTACTGCGATCGCGGTGCGCTGGTATCTCGTTGAGCTTATTGTTGATGAGCGGCAACAAGGACTCAGGTCTCATGATCAACTACGCCCTAGGTTCATTCTTAGGTCGAGTATCATCCTCAAAAGCTACATCGAGTCACTCCAACAATCGATCATACTTCCCCTGAAGCCTATTGAACTGAAGCCTCGAATCAGCGTACATAGAGAAAGAGATAGTGTCGGATGGCACTGAAGATGAAGATGAATGCATCCTTTGCTGAGATATAACGAAGGGAAATATTGGCTATTTACCCGAATAATATCTACTTACTCTCTCGCGCTTCCTATATTTATATTCTACACCTTATAGCCTATTTGGACTGTTTTCAGGGACTCTAAACCATAGCTCTGATACCAAGACCTGTCACAGCCCCAAATTACACTTAACAATATAAATGACTTAATAATAAAATAATATTACAAAAGGCTGTTTACAGACAATATCCAGGATCGCTAGGTTTAGTGTTTGAAGAACAGTCCAACCCTACAAACTAATACAACTTCATAACTACCGGTCCTCACAATAGACTTTCAGCTACCTACCTGAGCTCTCAAATAAGCCTCAGCATCTCCAGTGGACTTACGAGCGGTCTACTTGAATCTAACCATAGCTGCTAGCTGTAATATCAGGGTGAAAGCAAGTAGTGAGCCAAATGCTCAGCAAGTGCTAAACAATATGATACAAAACATGAATCGAGATACATATGAAAGAATGACAATGTGAAGATAGAGCTAATAGCAATAAGAGATGAACTTTTGGGTGATGACATCATTTGTTTGTAACAAAACATTTCCAAAATCATTTCTTAATCCAAAAACCATTTTATGACGCTACGGATTACAGCCGGTGATCAGCCGCGAAGTAATCCCGAACCTCGCTGGGTTCTAAAACATTAATGGGATCCCTAGGCAACTTTTAAGCCTACAATTTAAGTGTGGAAAGGACTCGCGTCTCAGTCCAGATCCACTATCTAAAGAAAACATTTGTCCCCCTTTGGGACTGAAAATTCAACTTTTTAATCATTTCAAAAACTGATGCCGATTAATAATAAATTTCTTAAACAGTAAACATCTTCACTATTCTCAAGAAAACATTTATTGTCCTTTTGACAATTTGGCTTTTAAAAACTTTACAGTTTGATAAAATTTGATGCCAGAAATAATAACATTTCAAAAGCTCTTTAGGCATGAAAGGATCGAGTACTTCTTTAAGGAATTCTATGCCAAACTCAACAACAGTTGTACTAAGTTAAGGTTTATTGCCAGACGAATTGAACTATCAAGGTGAGGAAATCAATTCAGGGTTCAATGTAAAGGAACAATTTACTGATTTAAAGGAATAATCAGGGTTGAGTAACAATAGTTTAACAGAGGGAAATTCTAATGATTATAAGTAAGGGTACCAATCATTCCAATTTCGAAGGATTTCAAATAATAGGGTTATGATCAAAAATCAAAGGATTAAGATTACGAGATTCTTATTGATAGAAGAACAATCTTCTCACTAGAGGTTATCAAAGATGAATATCAATGGTTTAACAATCAAGGAAGAAAGTATTGTAAAAGAGTTCGAATCAATAAACCATAAATGTAGGAATCTCAACTAGGGTTACAATCATAGGGTATCAAAGAATTTCAATATTCGAGTATCATAGTAAGGGGTAATAAGAAAGTGTACAAATGAATCGTTATCTCAGGGTTTAATGAAAGGAAATGATAAACAATCGAAAATGGTGATATGATTCGAAGGGATTAACTTTCTCAAGTTCGCAAGGAAATTCGATAATGTATAATCAATAAGGATATTTAAAGACTAAGTCAAGGGGAATACAACAAGGTATATGAATGATTATTAAAGGTACGAAATGCTTTTAAATGAGTTTGGGGTGATCAAGGTATACCAATTATACTAACTCAAATCAAGCTCGGGTACTTATAACAATGGGCAATATCAAATTCAAGCAAGCTATCATGGTTCCAATAAGTATCTCAGGGTACTTGCATAACATATGATTAACAGAAGGAGTATACTTGCATAATATCAATTCAACAAGGGGAAACACTCGCATAATGTCATTACGAAGGAAGAGTACACTTGCACAATATAAGTTTACAAGGGAATGACACTTGCCTTGAGAGGTTTGACTACACACGACTTATCTTGGGAGTGACGGGAGCACTACTCGACCTTGACGGCAAGCTTCCTATCTTCACTTGATCCTACAAAATAATAAGAATCCCTCATTACTACGGACTCTTATGACACCAAACAACCCTAACACCAAATGCACAAATTGACTCCAAGTAACGCTTGGTGTCTTATATTGCGTAAAACACTAAGTTAACACACAACACCATGCACATATACATATAGTAGCACCTTGGAGCACATAACACATATAGGTATACTCATACTATTATTTAGACTTGGTGCTTTATTCGGGACTTGAATGATCTCACTCTCAAATCTCCACAATTCCACTTGCGACACACTACTAAACTAGTCTCGACTCTTGAAGGGCCTACACTTGGTGGTTCCAATTCTCTTAGCCAAAACCTTGGCCTAACACTCTACTGACCTATATCTAAATGTAAACACTAGGGCTCACTCATGCCTCACTCATAGGGTCCACAAAACTAAACGCTAAAAGAAAGCGTTCTCACTTGCATGCTTATGGCGACACCTTAGGCAACTCTCGATTTTTAACACCACTAATGCTCGAATATTCCTAACAAAAACTGACCTACTGGATTCTTAAGTCTATAAGCTAACTTGTGCACTTTGAATGACACTAAGGGCCTTCCTAGATTTTCTTGGGCCTAAGCTCAAAGTTGACACAACTCTAAATGAGTGTCCTGAAAACTGCCCTGTTTTGGACTAACTTAAACTCATTGGTTCTAACTCTAAACCTCCATGGTTCGACTTGGAACTCTTCCTTAAACTCCCTAGTATCAGTAGTAATCAATTCCTAATGAGGGCTTACTCTTAATCCAACTTTTTGACCTCCAAAACGTACTAAACTCAATCTGTCCCCTGTTCTGGCAGAATCTAAGTTTTGGTGTGTGCACCTCACTAAATGGTTGGGTTTCTCTAATTAATGGCTTCTGGACTCAACTACAACCCAAGTACTAACTCCCCGTGGCTTGGGCCTAACAATGCCTAAGAAATGCCCATTCAAAATCAACACACAACTCACATGCAAATCTGGAAAAATTTCAGGATTCTATCCTAGCCTTTCCACCTTAACTCCCACTTTAAAACCATGAATTAAATCTCAAACAAGGCAAATTTACTTCTATAAGACTCTAAACTAAGGCCTCAACCAAGAATGAAGATCATTCATGCCCTATAGCACCAACATGCAAACTAAAACTTAACATGCAACTCACAATGATCACAAAAACAAGTTTGACTAAATAATGGGATTATTAGCTCATAAATTCCACTTAAAATACTAAATTATTTCAAGGGCTCATGCACACTATATTTTAAAATCTAAGATCGAGTATGATATCAAGGAAATAATTCGTTTTTAGCCCATATAGGTCGAATTTAATCACAAGCCAAACATGCATGTATATTTTCGAAAAAGAGAGCATATATAGCTTGATCATTCTTGAAAATAATGCCCTATCTCTAACATGCAAAGTAAAACATGGCATTACAACTAGAAATCAGTAGCATGCAAGTGTTTTAAAGGAGTTTTAATCAAGGAAACACTTAGTTTATGCACATAAAAAGTATATCTCATGGAGAACTCTTTAATCCACATGAATTAAAGAGTTTCTCCTTGGAGATCACATAAAAACAAGACATGCAAGCATTAAACTTCATCTCCTAAGCATGGAACTTCTTGGAAAGTGTATTATATATTAATGAGTAGTGAAATTACACTAGAAAGGCAAGGATTTGTTGAAGAAAAAAAAAATGAAGGGGATGGGGGAAGGGGTTTAGCCGAGAGGGAAGAGAAGAGAGGGAGGAGAGAGTGAGGTGAGGGTGGAGTGTGGAGTGAAAAATGAAATGATCATGACAACTTGTGCTTGTTTTATGGTTTTGATTTGATTAAATGTGAGTGGAGTTCAGAATTTACAAGAGTGCCCTTCTCCCAAAGCTTAGCCAAAAATGCATGTAAGGTTAGTTTGGTCTTTTGGTGGATAAAAGAGAGTTAGTGGGGTATGAATTGTCTTTTTAGCCCTTTAAGTTGAATGGGAGGGTATTTGCATGCATGGGTATTCATGTAAATTGCTAATTACTAAACTACTAATTTCAAATATTTATTTTTATAAAATAAAATAAAATTTCGAAAATTATAAAAGTTGTACCATAAAATAACTTGGATTTTTAGAAATTTTATGAGATCACTTTTGTGATTTGTGAATGAAATAATTTTTTTAAAAAAAATAATTTTCCCAAGGTAAAGAATATTCTCTATTAATCAAGAATAAGAGAAATTAATAAAACTCTCGCTTTGAAAAATTCATATTTTAAATAAAGCAATTTATAATGCAGCAAATTCCATTCACACAAATATACAATCAATAAATATATTTATAGTCGGCTCTAATATTATACAGAGTTCGCAAATAATATTACACAAAATACCAGTCGTAACAGTAATTCGATGGATAATAATAAAAGTACCCAGAGTAATAATTGATACTTCGACGGATGACACAATTCAACGAATTTTCATTTTCAACGGATAATAAACATCCATCGAGATGTAAATTCCGACTTAGCCAAAATTTACATTATTGACAGGAAATATCAAGTATTATTCTAGCTGCAATTCAAACTGCTTAGACATGAAAATAGATTAATAGGTAATTAAGCATACCTAACTTACTTACCAACCTAGTGAAGGTGGATTCATCAAGTGGTTTGGTAAAGATATCTGCAAGTTGTTTTTCACTTGGAACAAAATAAAGTTCCACAGTACCATTCATAACATGCTCTCTAATGAAGTGGTACTTGATGTCAATGTGCTTGGTCCTTGAATGCTGTACTGGATTCTCAGTGATGGCAATAGCACTTGTGTTATCACAGAAAATAGGAATCCTATTCACTTGTAGACCATAGTCCAACAATTAATTTTTCATCCATAAAATCTGTGCACATCAACTACCAGCAGCAATATACTCAGCTTCAGCTGTAGAAGTAGAAACCGAATTTTACTTTTTACTGAACCATGATACTTGCTTGTTTCCTAGAAATTGACAGGTTCCTGTTGTACTTTTTCTATCAATTTTACAACCTGCATAATCTGCATCTGAATAGCCAGTTAGATTAAAACCAGAATCTCTAGGATACCAAATGCCAAGTTTTGGTGTTCCTTGGAGATATCTGAAAATTCTCTTAATAGCTACTAAATGAGATTCTCTAGGATCAGCTTGAAATCTAGCACAAAGACAAGTAGAAAACATTATATCTGGCCTACTAGCTGTTAAATATAAAAGTGAGTCAACCATGCATCTATAGCTTGAAATATCCACAGACTTTTCAATTATGTTTAATTCAAGTTTAGTTGTAGTGGCCATGGGAGTTTTTGCAGATGTGCAATCCATTAGATCAAACTTCTTCAAAAGATCATAAATATATTTGGTTTGACTAATGAATATTCCATCACTAACTTGCTTAACTTGTAAACCAAGAAAGTAAGTTAGTTCTCCTATCATGCTCATTTCATATTTACTTTGCATCAATTTGGCAAACTTTTTACTGAGTTTTTCATCTGTAGAACTAAATATAATATCATCTACATAAATTTGAACAAGTATACTAGAGCCATTAACATTTCTAAAGAAAAGAGTTTTGTTAACAGTACCTCTAGTGAAGTGATTTTCTAAGAGAAACTTTGACAAAGTATCATACCAGGCTCTAGGTGCTTGCTTCAATCCATAAAGTGTTTTCAAAAGATAGTAGACATATTCTGGAAAATTTGGATCTTCAAAATCAGGAGGCTGACTTACATAGACTTCCTCCTGCAAATCTCCATTCAGAAAAGCACTTTTGACATCCATTTGATAGACTTTGAAATTGGCATGGGCTGCATAGGCTAAGAAAATTCGCTTCAAGTCTTGCAACATGGGCAAAAGTTTCATCAAAATCTATTCCTTCTTGTTGACAGTAGCCCTTAGCAACCAATCTAGCTTTGTTCCTTACAACTATGCCATTTTCAACCATCTTGTTTCTGAATACCCACTTGGTGTCAATAGGATTCTTTCCTTTGGGCTTGGGTACTAGCTTCCATACTTTATTCCTTTCAAATTAGTTTAGCTCCTCTTGCATAGCTAAAACCCAATCAGGATCCAACAGAGCTTCTTCTACCTTTTTAGGCTCTTCCTGAGATAAAAAGCTGCTATATAGACATTCATCTTGAGTTGCTTTCCTTGTTTGCACTCTTGAAGATGGATCACCAATGATCAGTTCAAATGGGTGATCTCTAGTCCATTTTCTCTGTTGGGGTAGGTTAGCTCTAGATGAAGATGCCTCATTGTTGTCTTAATGATTGAATGAGTTTTGATGATCAAAAACTCCCCTTGAGTTTATGAATCTTTGACTTGAAATTGGAGTTCTTTCTGATTGTGATCTAACTTGGCTTCCAAATCCTAATGATGGATCAACGGATGTTTCTTTTTTCCTGTCGACGGATGATGCAGATTATCTTTCGACGGATGATGCACTTGGTCTTTCGACGAATGTTGAATTATGTGCTTCATTAGTTGTAGACTTTTCTGCATTATCCTTGGATATTGGTTCTTGATCACTTTAATCATCACTGTCTTCACAAATCATCTAAATATTTTCAATTTGAGGCTTTCATGAAAATCTTCATCTTGCAGTCCTTGAATCTTTTTATCATCAAACAGAACATGTACAGATTCCATAACAATATTGGTGCTAAGATTGTAGACTCTATATGCTTTTCCAACAGCATATCCAACAAAAATTCCTTCATCTGCTTTGGCATCAAACTTTTCATATTGATTAGTTTGATTCCTCAAGATATATCATTTACAGCCAAAGACATGTAGAAATTTTAATGTTGGCTTCTTGTTCTTGAACAATTGGTAGGGAGTCATGCACTTTACTTGATTAACCAAAGAAATATTCTGAGTGTAGCATGCAATGTTTACAATTTCAACCCAAAAGTATGTTGGTAACTTTGATTCTTCCAGTATTGTTCTTGCAGTTTCAATAAGAGACCAGTTCTTTCTTTCCAACACTCCATTTTGTTGTGGAGTTCTAGCAACAGAAAACTCATGCTTGATCCCATTTTCTTCACAGAATAATCTCATCACAAAATTCTTGAACTCAATTCCATTATCACTCCTGATCCTTTTTACTTTGAAATCATGATGATTGTTAACTTGCCTTATGTGATTGATGATGATTTTACTAGCTTCATCCTTGGATTTTAGAAAATATGTCCAAGAGAACTTTGAGAAATCATCAACAATTACTAGGCATTATCTTTTCTTTGAGATGGACAACACATTGACTGGTCCAAACAAATCCATGTGCAATAGTTGCAAAGGTTCTTCAATTGTTGAATCAAGTTTCTTTCTGAATGATGCCTTGATTTGCTTTCCTTTTTTACAAGAATCACACAGTCCATCCTTTGAGAATTCCACTTGAGTAATACCTCTTACCAAATCCTTCCTGACTAGCTCATTCATAGTCTTGAAGTCAAGATGAGATAACTTCTTGTGCCATAACCAACTTTCATCATGACTTGCCTTGCTAAATAGACAAGTGACATATTCTACATTTGATGAGTTGAAATCAGCTAAGTACATGTTTCCTTTTCTCACTCCAGTGAGAACCACTTTGTTGCTTCTCTTGTTTGTCACAACACAGGCTTCAGAATTGAAAGTGAAAGAGTTGCCCTTGTCACAAAGCTAACTGATACTCAAAAAATTATGCTTGAGTCCATCCACTAGGGCAACTTCCTCAATGATGACATTATCTTTTGAAATCAAGCCATATCCCACAGTATAACCCTTGCTGTCATCTCCAAAAGTAATACTCGGGCCAACTCTTTCCTTGAACTCAGTGAGCAGGGTAGAATCTCCAGTCATGTGCCTTGAGCACCCACTATCCAAATACCAAAAATTCTTTCTGTTTCCTTGCACACAGCAAAATCAAATCAAGTTGATTTTGGTACCCAAGTTTCCTTGGGTTCTGTTTTGTTAGCCTTTTTCTTAGGTTTCTTAGGTTTGTCTTCATTTGACTTAGGTACTTGAAGTTCATCCTTAGTCAATTGAGTAGAACCCTTTAAACCATTCATCAATGCAGAATTATTATGCACAACTTGATTAACATGGAAATGTATATTTTGTGCAAACATGTTATTCCAGTAAGGCATGCTAAATGACATTTGTGGCATACTAAATGCAGCATAGTAAGGATTTTGTGCAAATGGCATATTAGCAAACTGCGCATTCAAATTATGTGCAGGCATAACATTCATAGGCATTGTAGGAATGCTAGGAAATGAAGGAAATGCAAACATGGAAGCAGGCATGACAAGTTTGTAATTAACAGATAAATGATTAACACACTAACACACTTAATACAGACTTTTCTTGGTGCATATTTATCAGGTGTGTAATTGTTATGTTTGTTAATCCCAACTTTCCCATTTCTATTGTTTTTCTTTTTAGACTCTGTTCTCACTTCAATTTTCTCCAACCTGTCATTCAATTGCTTGATAGACAGATGACCTACATTAACTCATTTGTTCTGTTTCACTTGACTTGTTTCTCCTGGAACAAAGTTCTTAGAAACTGATCCATATTTTTCATTTAACTTGGCTAGCTTAGCTTTGCTAACTGGTTTACTTATTCTCAATGGATGTGGCTCATTGTCTTTTGACGGATAATTCTTTTGATTATTCGACGGATAATTTTCATCATCCGTCGATTCCACATCCGTTGAAAGTCCTTCAACCAAATTGGAATCAAGCTTCTCCTTGCTCTTTTTCCAGGCTGCATCACATAAAGATTCTATACCTTGAACTATAGTAATTTGAGCATGGACATCTCTAGATGATTTCTATGCCTTAATTACTTCCTGTTCTCGTTCAAGCTGCTTTCTTAAAATCTCCTATTTCTTTAAGGATTTTGTTAGTTCATCTTTAGCAATCTTGCATTCTATTTTCAATTTTTCAAACGTGTCACACGCAGATTATATAATTCAGTAGACATGTCATTTATAGCATCATTACACTCAACTTTAGATAAATGAGCTAGGTTGGTAGTGATTACCTGATTTCTTGATGAACTGGTCTCTGTTTTATCTGATTTGGCCATAAGTGCTAGATTGACATAGCTTGTATCTTCATCTTCTTCTAATCCATCTGCAGCCCAGTCATTTTCTTGTGTGATGAAAGCCCTTTCCTTTTTCTTGAGCAACTCAAAGTATTTTTGCTTATAATCTACAGGCTCAAACTTCTTTTTACCAGAATAAGGCTTTCTGTATTCACTAGCAAAATGACCAGCCAAGCCACACTTGAAACATTTGAATTTAGACTTATCAACCATGTTTCTGTTGGACTTGGTTGCTTCAAAATTTTTCTTGAATTTGAGCTTGGAAAATCTCCTGGATAGAAAAGCAAGATGCTCATCTATGTCATCCATGTCATCTTGACTAAGCTGGTCTTCATCTACTAGCCCTTTTTCCTTGCCTTCACAAACTCTAGGGTTTGGTGCAGAATCAACAACTTCAACCTTTGTCTCCTTCTCCTTTTCTTGCTCAGCAACCAATGGAATGGATCCTCCCTTCTTTCTTCCTTTCTCCATCTTCTCATCTTGCTCTATTTCAAGCTCATAAGTTTTTAGAATCCCTTACAGTCTATCCAAGGTGAATTCTTTTTAATCTTGAGAATTTCTCAATGAGACTGTCACAGGCTTCTATTCCTTTGGCAGAGATCTAAGGAATATGAGGTTTGAATCTTTTATTTGATAGATTCTTCCATGCAATTTTAGAGCATTCCGTACTTTTTGAAATATACTGAAAATGTCAGTGAGTGACTCACCTTCTTCACTATGGAAATGCTCATATTTCTGAATCAAGAGTTGCATTTTGCTCTCCCTTACTTGCTCAGTTCCATCACAAATGACTTGAATTGTGTCCCAGACATCCTTAGCAGTTTTGCAGTTTATGATGTTGTCAAACATGTCACCATCAACACCATTAAGCAAAATATTCATGGCCTTTTTATCCTTATGAACTTGTTCAATATCAGGATCAGACCATTCTGCTCTAGGCTTTGGGACAGTTGGTTCATTTCCTGTAGCAGCTCTCATAGAGACATGCGGACCTTTCTCAATACAGTCCACATATGCTTCATCTTGAGATAGGAGATGCAGGTGCATCTTCACCTTCCAATGGTGATAGTTGTCTTTGTCCAAAAATGGCTCCAACATCTTTTCTGCTCATCTTGTTAGTTGTTGTGATCTTTAAACTCTTAGTTCTTCAAGAGCTTGCTCTGATACCAATTGTTATTCCCAAACAACCTAAACAAGAATTAAAGAAGGGGGGGGGGGTTAAATGTTGGCTTTTTTTTAATTTAAGAAAAATTCTTCTACCAATAAATAACTGTGTTTGATTTGCAATGACGCGGAATGAGAATATAACATAAATCAAATCATAAAGCAATTAAATTCAAGTATTTAAAAACTTTATGGTGGATTGAACTTTTCCACCAGAGATATATATTAAGTAGAGAACCCTGTGATACAAATAGTATACAGCTGCTTACAAGTTGAACAACAAGAACTACATAGAAATTCTTTACATATTTTGCTTTATCTATTTCTCTAGTTTTCTTGCTTTCTTGGATACTATTCAACTTGCTACACCTTGGTTTATATATCACCAAGTTACATGATAAAAAGATAAGATAATAAGACAAACTATATCTAGTCTAACTTCATGCATCTACACTCCTCTTTCCAGCATCTTTAAATATCATCTATTTAGCATGAAAATTGAAATGCTTCTTTATTCTCTAAATCCTTCAAACAAGCTGCCACATTCCATTTACATACAATCAACGCATGTGACTGTCAAGTCACTATCAACTGCTCTTTTAAATTTAAACATCCGTTGGAACTTAGATTGATCATCCGTTGGGACTAAGCATCCGTTGGAACTTTATCTGAGCATCTGTTGGAACTCAGGTTGATCATCCGTCGAGACTTATATTGATCATCCGTTGAAGCTTTGTAAATCATCCGTAGAGACCGTCTTCTTGATAGTTTACTCTACTTCATTTACACAAGATTACAAGGCATCTATTATTTACAATTCACCATTCTATCTTGCATATCAATCTAGTAGTTAACATAACTTGGACGATCCACAGCATCTAGTTCACTAAGCTATCCAAGTATGCAGAATTATGCTACTAGTCTTATTATTACATAAGCTACCCTTTCAACGGATGTTGATAATGATCATCCGTTGAAAGCTACAAATTCAATTAACTACAATCTACTAAGTGTTTTGTTCAAGTTATCATCAAGCACACAATATATTCCTAACACGACTATTCATATTATTAATCGTATACCTAATGCTGCTCTAGGGAACAAAATACCTTATGAAGTGCTATTTGAAAAGCATGTGGAATATGATCGTATGAAGGTGTTTGGGTGTCTGGCTTTCGCTGTAAATCCAACTCATACTCTTGATAAATTTCAGCCTCGTGGGATTCCCTGCATCTTCCTGGGATATCCCCCAACTCCAAAGGGATTTAGACTGCTAAACTTGGTCAACGAGGAGCCATTCGTGTCTAGAGATGTCATTTCAATAAAAAGTGTTTTATTTTAACACTGATCAACAAAATTCCTATATGCAGCCCTTGCCATCAATTAAAGAATCAGTCAGGCCTGTTATCTTTGATGATTTTCTGTGGACTACGGATCAAAACCGCAATGATGGAGAAGAGGAGTTCGAAAAAAATGAGAATGAAGGAGATTTCAATGAAGATTCTGAGATAGAGGACAATCATGACTCAGAAGAAGAAACACCAATTGTGAGAAGGTCAACACGTCAAGTGCAAAAGCCAGCTTGAATGGGAGACTATGTGACAAATATAAATGCAGTAGCTGGTACTGATCAGGAAGTAGAACCTCAATTCTACTGCTTTCTCTCAACTTTGGCCAGTCAAAAAGAACCCTTAACGTTCAACCAAGCAATTAAATCTGATCACTGGATCAAGGCTATGAATGCTGAGCTCGATGTCTTGGAAGAAAATGCAACATGGGAAATTATGGATCTTCCAGTTGGGAAGCAAGCAAATGGATCGAAGTGGTTGTACAAAACAAAGTACAACCCTGATGGGTCTGTTGAGCGATACAAATCTCGACTAGTCATTCTTGGTTGCAGGAAAGTTTATGGCATAGATTTCTCAGAGACATTCACTCTAATGGCCAAACTAACGACTGTTAGAGCTCTCCTTGCAGTGGTAGTGATGCAAAATTGGACTGTGTGTCAAATGGATGTCAAAAATGCATTTTTGAATGGTGATTTGGATGAGGTAGTCTATATGAAGATGCCTTCTGGCTATGTAGGAATGGGGAGTAGGATAACAGATATATCTCGAAGTGATAGTGGTGCAAATCTCAAGAAAGTGTGTCGTTTGAAAAAGGCATGTATGGCCTTCGAGAAGCACCTCACAAATGGTTCTACAAGCTGTTCTTCACTTTAAAAACTATGAACTATACTCAGTCCAAGACGGATTATAGCCTCTTCTCATACATTAAGGACAAGTATATCACTGTTGTGTTGGTATACGTTGACGATATTCTGAATTCTGGAGATTCAGTGAATGACATAGAAGCCTTGAAGTCCTTCATTTGCCGAAGTTTTCACATGAAAGATTTGGGAACACCTAGGTACTTCCTAGGACTAGAAATTGATCGTTCAAGCTCAGGATTTTTTGTGTCCCAAAGGAAGTATACGACTCATATGTTGAAGGAATTTGGAATGCAGAATGTCACTTCTCTAAAACTTCCATGGATGCAGCATTGAAACTGACACCTCACAGAGGAGAACCTTTATTTGAACCTACCTTTTATCAGCGTCTTGTTGGCAAACTGATATATCTAACAATCACTCGCCCTGACATTACCTTTGTAGTGCATACCCTAACACAATTTATGCAACAACCAACATGTGTGCATCCCAGGCTGCCAAACATGTTCTAAGATACCTAGCTGGAAACCCGGGGCAAGGCGTGTTGTTAGCATCGAATTCTGTAGCTCAACTTACATCATATTGTGATAGTGATTGGGCGAGTTGCCCAATCACACGTAAGTCTACTAATTGGTTCTGTGTCTTGCTTGGCAGCTCTCCTATCTCTTGGAAAACAAAGAAGCAATCCTTAGTGGCACGCTCGACTGCTGAATCAGAATATAGAGCCATGGCATTGACTGCCCGTGAAATTACCTGGTTGACATCTCCCTTAAAGGATATGGGAATTAAGAAGCTCCCTCCAACTCTCATGAATTGTGACAACAAAGCAGCAATCTCCATAGCAGCCAATCCAGTGTTACAACCTATTCTAATAATCAAAATCATCAAGAACATCACCATAATCTCAGAAATCGAATAGAAAAATCAAGAAAATTAAGAACTCGAACTAACCTAAATCGTAATCAAAACTAACGAAATAAAATACTAAACTACTCCTTGCAATCCCAAGAACGATTATAAATCAACCAAATCATCAAACAATACCTCTAAAATCAAAAATGAATTTAGACCATAAACTAGAAAAATCGAATTTACAAAATACTACATCTCGGTTAATGAAATTGGTACCAATAAATTGGGCTCTTCAGGACGATCAATTTGATATGCAGAACGTCCGATTTGGTTTCCAGAATCATTCAAAAATCGTGATTGAAGTTGAGGAAGAAAATTTCTGCCCCAAGAACTTGTTCTTGGTTTTTATGAATTTTCTGAATTTTAATAAAATAAAAATAAATAAATAAAACCAGTTCAGCTATTTATATTAATTGTAAAATAAATACCCAAAATCAAATAAGGGTGTTTTTATTCCCATAATTATAATAATTAAGCCCCAAAATAATAATTACGGGGAATAATTTTAAAAATGATAAAATATAAAAATTAGTGTCAAAATTTCCCAAAAATTACGAATAATTCAAAAATGCAGAAATACTGGGTATTTGAAATACAAATTTTTTTATAAAAATAAAAATACATATTTTATGGTGTTTAACGTCTCAGTGGGATCCCGGTCCGCTGATTTATGGAAAACAAAATGATACTTAAATTAACATAAAATCCCGATAACACCTAAAATGCATTCAAACACGCATAAAATGAAATAAGACGAGTACCTTGGTAAATATGCAAATAAATACGAGTTCGAATTGCAGATCGATTCATATAGTTGCAGTTTTAACACATATTAATCAATCGAAAAATTCTCTGGCCCGTACGGAAATACACATAGCCGCTATAACATCCAATATCATGGCAATAATCACTTTGAATTTATAAAACACATAATATTTATTCATTTAACATATAAGCAACCTTTCCCACACGCCTCAAAATTTCAAAAGGGCCAACATAACGCGGACTCATCTTTCCTTTCTTCCCAAATCTGGATAAACCTTTCCAAGGTGAAACCTTCAATAGCACTACTTCACCAACTTCAAATTCCATATCCTTTCTGGCAGGATCAGTATATTTGCGTTGACGATCTTGAGCTGCCACTAATCGTTTCCGAATGAGTTCTATTTTCTCTTTCGTCTGCTAAATCAATTCTGGACCTAAAATATTTCTCTCACCAACTTCTTCCCAACATATTGGAGATCTGCATCTTCTCCCATAAAAAAGCTTCATAAGGCGACATTCCAATACTGGCATGATAGCTGTTGTTGTAGGAGAATTCAACCAATGGCAAATGTTCGTCCAAACTTCCTTCAAAATCTAGCGCACATACCCTTAGCATATTTTCGATAGTCTGAATCGTTCTTTCACTTTGATCGTCTATCTGCGGATGATACGTGGTACTCATATTAAGCTTCGTTCCGAGATAATCTTGAAAACTTCTCCAAAATCTTGAATTAAATCGAGGATCTCTGTCTGAAACTATGGATACTGGAACCCCATGTCATGTCACAATTTCCTTCAGATATAACCGAACCAATTTATCCATTGAAAACCTCTCATTGATAGGAAGAAAATTCGCTGACTTTGTCAATCTGTCAATAATAATCCAAATAGCATCATGATTTGATTTGGTCCTCGGCAATCCAACTACAAAATCCATCGCAATGTGCTCCCACTTCCATTCTGGAATATCCAATGGTTGTAACAGTCCACTGGGCCTTTGATATTCCGCTTTGACTCGCTGACAAGTGTAACACTTACTCACCCATTCTGTAATTTCCTTCTTCAAGCTTGGCCACCAAAAGTTTTCTCTTAAGTCTCAGTACATCTTTGTACTCCCGGGATGAATTGAATATCTGGAGTTGTGAGCGACTCGAAGAATTTCATATTTCAGCTCGGCTACATTGGGTATCCATATTCTGGAAGAAAATCTTAAGATTCCTTTATCATCCTTTTGACTCCCTATCTCTTCTCCTATCAAACTGTCTCGTTCATGGCTTATGACTTCTTTCTGACATCTTCTTATTTTCTCCAATAATTCTGGTTGAAAAGACATTGCACATAACACCTCTGTGGACATACTTGGGGTACTGACCTCTATTTCAAGCTTCTCAAATTCCTTGATCAATTCCTCAGATGAAGTGATCATGTTTAACCTTTCTTTCCTACTCAGCGCGTCGGCCACCACATTTGTTTTACCTGGATGATAGTTGATGGTACAGTCGTAGTCCTTGATCATTTCTAGCCATCTTCTCTATCTCATGTTCAATTCCTTCTGGGTAAAGATATATTTCAAACTCTTGTGGTCTGTGTAGATCTCACACTTTTCTCCGTAAAGATAGTGCCTCCATATCTTCAGTGCAAACATTATAGCTTCCAATTCTAGATCATGAGTTGGATACTTCTCTTCATGTGGTTTCAGTTGTCTTGAAGCGTAAGCTATCACCTTGTCGTGCTGCATCAAAACACATCCCAATCCTTTGTACAACGCGTCACTGTAGATCACAAAATTTCCTTGATCATCTGGTAAGACTAGCACCGGTGAAGATACTGATCTATTCTTTAATTCTTGGAAACTCTCCTTGCACTTCTCATTCCATTCAAAATTCTGGTTCTTTCTGGTGAGCTTTGTCAATGGCATAGCTATCTTCGCAAAATCTTACACGAATCTTCTGTAGTAACCTGCCAGTCCCATGAAACTTCTTACTTTCGTTGGTGTTTTTGGTCTCTCCCAGTTGATTATGGCTTCAATCTTTGCCGGGTTCACTTCCACTCCTTTATTGCTAATCACGTGTCCAAGAAACCATACTTCTTTTAACCAAATTCACACTTGGAAAACTTTGTGTATAATTTCTCCTGTCGCAGTATCTCAAGAACTATCCTTAAATGCTCTGCATGCTCTTCTTCTATCTTGGAATAAATGAAAATGTCATCTATGAACACAATCACGAATTTATCCAAATACTTCTTGAATACTCGATTCATCAGGTCCATAAAAGCTGCTGGTGCATTGGTTAATCCAAATGCCATAACTAGAAACTCATAATGCCCATATCTGGTTCTGAATGCGGTCTTCGGAATGTCTTCTAGCTTGATCTTCAGTTGATGATATCCGGATCTTAAATCAATCTTGAAAAACCATACCGCACCTCTCAGTTGGTCAAACAAATCATCGATCCTTAGCAACAGATACTTATTCTTAATGGTCAGCTTATTCAGTTCTCGATAGTCAATATACAGTCGCATACTCCCATTTTTCTTCTTGACAAACAACACTGGTTCGCCCCATGGGGATACACCGGGTCTTATAACTCTTTTTTCCAAAAGATCTTGTAACTGAGTTGCCAATTCTTTCATCTGCACTGGTGCCATCGGGTACAGAGCTTTAGAAACTGGTTCGGTTCCGGGTGCTAGATCAATAGCAAACTCGATTTCTCTGTCGGGAGGTAATCCTGGTAGATCATTTGGAAAGACATCTGGAAACTCATTAACAACTGGAATTGCTTCGAGTACCGGAACTTCCTTGCTGGTGTCATCACATGGGCCAAATACGCCTCGCAATTCTGACGCAATAACTTCTTCGCTTGAGCTATCGTTAAGAACTTCTTCTCCTGCTTATTCCCTCGAAATATTACCTTCTTACTATCCAAGGTCTAAAGTCTTACTTTCCTATTCTTACAATCAATCTGAGCGTTAATTTCTGGCAACCAATCCATTCATAAGATAACATCAAATTCTCCCAACTTAAAAGGTACCAAGTTGGCATAAAAATGATGTCCCGCTATCTGGATGTCACACCTTGGGCACACTCGATCGACGGGAACTTGATTCTTATTAGCTAGTTCTATCATTAATGCTTGTTCTAATAACTCAACTTCGTAATGCAGTTTATCGACAAAATCTTGAGAAATCATTGACCTTGTAGCTCCAGAATCAAATAAAACTTTAGCATCTATGGAGTTGACTGGAAGCGTACCTGCAACCACTTCAGAACTCTGAAAAGCATCCTGCATAGTCATGTTGAATGTCCTGGCCTTTGGCGGATTCTTTGCTGGTGGTCCTTCAATCCTTGCCATACCCTGAGATGAGGGTCCTGCAATCCTTGGAACATTTACACCTTGTGCTTGTTCTTTGCAGTTATTGGCATAGTGCCCTGTCTTCCCGAATCGGAAACATGTAACTTCTGGCATCTGATTGCGGCACTCATATGCATGATGTCCCTTCATATTACACTTGTAACACACAGAATTAGCTTTGCAAAACCCAAAGTGTTTTCTGCCATAAAACTTGCAATCTGGCATTGGTGGGCGATTGGGCCTCTGCTGATTTGAATTCCAAAAATGGTTGCCTTGTTCTCCATTTCCTGATTGTGGTTTTCTGAATCCAACATTCCTATTACCCTGAAATCCTGGCCTTTTATTGAAACGGCCCTGGAAATTACCTTGCTGCTGACCTCCTTCTGAGGTTTCTATTTTCCTTTTCTTCCCATCCTTTCCTTTCTGAGACATGTCACTCCTACTTTCAATCACCATTGCTTTCTGAACCACTGCCACATATGAAGTCAACTCAAACATGGCCACTCTGTTCTGAATCCAAAATTTCAATCCCTTCTCAAATCTTCTTGCTTTCTTCTCATCTGTATCAGCCTGATCTGGCACGAACCTCGCTAACTCCGTAAACTTAGCCTCATACTCAGTGACAGTAAGATCTCCCAGGGTTAAGTTCAAGAATTTGATCTCCATTTGGTTCTTCATGTATCTCAGGAAATACTTCTCTAGGAACAGCTCTGTAAACCTTTCCCAAGTTATAAACTCATCTCCTTCCAATGCTCGCGTGGATTCCCTCCAATAGTTCGCCTCACCCTTCAGAAAGTAACTTGCAAACTTGGTCTTCTGTTCAGCTCCCGCTCCGACTAAGTCAAAAGCCTTTTCAATTTCTTTAAGCCATGCATTAGCTTCCACGGGGTCAGCACTTCCCTTGAATTCCGGTGGTTTCACAGCTTGAAACTGCTTAAAAGTCACTGCAGGTGGTGCTGCTACTTGCTGCTGCTGCTGTTGCTGTTGTTGTTGCTGCTGCATAAATTGTAACATCTGTTGCTGCATTAGTCCCTACATCTGGACAATCTCTGGATCTGTCCGACTCTCGGTACGATCCTCTCCTGAATTATTTCTTCTCTTTGGTGCCATTATTCTGGTAAGAAAACAAGCAACATATATAATAATATGTCAAGCATTGTGTCGAATATGTAGCAATTCTTTAACATATCAAAATTCTTAAGCATTATCTTTTCTCAAAATATCATAAATTTGCTACCATATTAACACAAGTGACATGATTATCACACAATCCTACTTATTATCTTGAGAATAAAAACACAAAGAAAATTGACGAAAAATTATCCAAACCTTTTAAACCCTTGCTCAAAATCTCAAATAAACCAACAAACGGTGAATAGGGTTGCAACACAACCTTCCAACCTCTTTTTCAGCACTTCTTACCATCCTCAAAACCAACAAAATAGCAAAGTAATGGCATAAAAGCCAAGAGCTAAACATAAAACAGGGAACCAGAACAACTTAACTATAACCCAACCCAATAACCTAAATTTAACCCTATAAGAGCTCAACTACACGCGCTTATCTTATGTGATCTTCCTATGACTCATCTATGACAAACCTAAGCGTGTTTCAGTGACCATAACCTGTATCTCTGATACTAACCTGTGATACCCTCCAAACCCGGGGTCTAGATTTGGGGGTCACTAGCCAATAAAATAAATTAAAATAATCACAACGGAATTATATAATAAATATGACCCCTTGCACGTAACTGGATCGATCACAGGTTATAGTATGAAACAGACACTAATAAAAACCAAATGTTATTACAAACCATAAGTCTAATGGATGGCTGACAAAGACATGAATGAATATACTCCTGAAGATCTTTCATCTATTTTGAAGGATGCTAAAGTCAGACACATCTTGCACAACAGTCTTGATAGTGTTATGTCCAATAGAGTTATTGGATGTAAAATGGCAAAAGAGATATGGGATGCTTTAGAAGTAAAGTGTCAAGGCACAACTTCTATCAAGAAGAACATGAGGGCAATACTTACTCAAGAATATGAGCAATTTGACTCAAGAGATAATGAGTCCTTAACTGAGATCTATGACAGGTTTTAGAAGCTGTTGAATGACTTGTCTCTTGTCGATAAGGAATATGATTTAGATGACTAAAACTTAAAGTTTCTTCTTGCACTCCCTGAAAAATGGGACTTTAAGGTCACATCAATAAGGGATAATTATGAACTTGGTGATACACCTCTAGATGAGATATATGGAATACTGAAAACTCATGAACTAGAGATGGAGCAAAAAAGCAAGAGGAAAGGATCAAAGACTAGACTAGTTACACTCAAAGTTGAAGAGAAGCCAGAAGGGAAAGCTAGGAGAAAAGGATACTCCAAAGCAAAAGCTATGATTGCAAAGTCAGATACTGAATCATTAAACTCTGATGACGACTCAAATACTGATAATGAATCAGATACTGACAGTGATCATGATAACAATGAAGACATGGAACAAATGGCTACTCTACTGGTTAAAAACTTCAAGAAGATGGTCTACAAGAACTTCAAGAAAGGAAGAAGATTTTGCAAAAAAGGTTCCTGTTCCTCAAACTCTGATAATAGGAACAACAGAAGAAGTAATGATTGGAATGAATCAGAATCTGGAAAACTTGACAAGTCAAAGGAAAGATGCTACAACTGTGATGGAATTGGACACTTTGCAGCTGACTGCAGAAAACCCATAGCTGAGAAGAAACAAGCCTCAATCTCAAAAAAGAAAAACTGAGATGATTTATCAGATTCAGATGATGAAGTCACTTATGCTCTCATGGAAAATGCTGATATTGAGGCTGAAAATACTGAATTAAAGGTACCTCAGACTACTCTTTCTTTTGATACTGATCATATCTATGAATTAAGACTGTTTCTTAAAACTCTGCATGTTAGTTATATGGATCAATCCTTAAAGAATAATAGAATCAAGAGTGAAAACTCTGAGTTAAAGAAGAGGAATGATCACCTAGAAATTGAGTTGCTTTCCATGCTAGAAATTCAAAAAAAAAGAGATAATGCTATTTATGTTAAAGAAAAATTGTTTGAAAAGCATGCTAATCTAGAAAAGGAGTTAGCTAAAGAAAGAGAGGTCATTAAACTTTGGACTAACTCAGGAAAAACAACTCAGGAAATTTTAGAGAATGGCTGTTGGGGATCAGGATTAAGATATGTTGATAGATCTAATTCTGTTAAGAAAATTGAAAAAGAAACTGAGAAAAATAAACCAGTAAATACTGATACCAAGGTCAAACTGAACAAGGCTCAGTTAAAGACCATTAAGTTTAACCCAAGTGCTGATGCTGTTAAATTAGTTAATGAGGTAGGTTCAACCTCAGAACCTAGTTCAAACTTAATTACTGATAAGAGTGAACAAGTTCACACAAAATCTTTAAATAATTGTTTAATGACTCAGAAACAACTTAAGAAAAAGCTGAAGGATTTACACATGAAAGACAAAGAGAAAAGGCCTAGAAAAAATAGAAATGGCTAGGTAAGTGTTAATAAAAATGGTAATTATGTAACTCCTCCTAATGCATCTAGAAAGGCTTGTCTGAACTGTGGTTGTACTAATCATCTTGTTATTCTTGTAGGAAGAATAAAGAGATAGATACTGTTCCTCCTAAGTCAGAGTTTATGAATAGAACAGTTAGATATAAACCACGGAGTCCTTGTTTTTATTGTGGTAGTGTTTGGAATTCTATTTATACATGTAAAGAGTATCAACGTTTGTATTATGACTATAATGAACTGAAACCCTCTATAAATAAAGTAAAATCTATTCTTGCATGTGTAAATACTGATAGTAAGGATGTTAACATAAACTCTGATAAGAAGTATTCTGCTGCATATGTTAACAAACTTAAAAATGCCAAAGGATCCAAGAAAGTCTGGGTCCTTTAATACACTAACTGATTTCAAATACTGATTGCAGGGTAACAGGAGGAATGCTTTAGTCTTGGACAGTGGATGCTCAGGACATATGACTCGTTATAAATCTCTAATATCAGAATTTGAGGAGAAAGCTGGCCCAAGTGTTTCTTATAAAGATGGCAACTTATGAAAAATCTTGGGATATGGAAAAATAAAAATTAGAAATGTCATCATTGAAAATGAAGCTCTAGTTGCAGGACTCAATAATCTGATCAGTGTGAGTCAAATTTGTGAAAGAGGTTCTGCACACCAAGGATGAATCTCCATCCATTCTTCTTGATCATGTAAGAGAGCTGGAAAAAGGATCAACATACAAAGTGAAGATCATTAGAAGTGATAATGGAACTGAATTCAAGAATAGCTCTATAGAAGAGTTCTGCAAACTCAAGGGGATAAAACAAGAGTTTTCTGCTCCTGGAACTCCACAACAAAATGGAGTTGTTGAAAGAAAGAATAGAACTCTCATAGAAGCTGCAAGAACCATGCTAGAGGAAGTAAGATTGCCTACCTACTTCGAGGCTAAGGCTGTGCAAACTGCTTGCTTCACACAAAATGCAACATTGATCAACAAGCATGGAAAAACACCATTTGAGATGGTGAAGGGAAAAAAGCCAAATTTGAAATAATTTCACATTTTTGGTTGTAAGTGATTTGTACTCAAAACTCATCTGGAGCAGCTGACCAAGTTTGATCTAAAAGGTGATGAAGACATTTTTGTGGGATATCCCTTGTCTACTAAAGCCTTCAGAGTTTACAATCTGAGAACAAGAACAGTCATGAAATCCATACATGTATCTTTTGATGAAAAAAAGATTACAGGTTTAGAAGATGCAGATGACCATGACAAATTGAGATTTGAATATGAAGTACCATATGCTGAACTCTTAAATCCCAATCTTGATACAATAAATCCTGATATCACTCAAAGCTCTGATGATTCACATAACAGTGAAAATTCTTCAAACACTGAAGCATATGTTGAGGGGGAGCAACATGATTCAAATACAGAGACTTCTACAAGTGATTCAACTCATGCAACATCAGCAGATAAGTCATCAGACTCTCATTCTGATGATTCAGATACCGATAACAATGGGAACACTGATTCAGGGGGAGCATCAGGATATAATAGTGGTACTAGTCAAAAAAATAACAGAGAGTTCATGGATCAAGGGGGAGGTTCTTCTTCAAGGAGTCAACTTTCATCTGCAAGAAAATGGTCTAAGTCACACACACCTGACTTAATCATTGGAAACTCTGGTAGTGGTGTAAGAACCAGAAAAGCCACTCAAAATGAATGTCTCCACCATTCTTTTCCATCTCAAACTGAACCCAAGAAAGTAGAAGAAGCTCTTCAAGATGCTGACTGGGTTACAGCAATGCAAGAGGAGCTTAATGAATTCGAAAGGAACAAAGTCTGGACTCTTGTGCCAATACCAAAGAACAGATCAGTTGTTGGCACAAAGTGGGTGTTCAGAAACAAAACTTACAGTGAGGGTATTGTTACAAGAAACAAATCAAGACTGGTTGCAAAGGGCTATTCACAGCAAGAAGGTATTGATTATGATGAGACTTTTGCTCTAGTTGCAAGGCTTGAGGCATTAATAATTTTTCTAGCCTATGCTGCTCACAAGAAGTTTAAAGTGTTCCAAATGGATGTAAAGGGTGCATTTGTAAATGGAGAACTTGAAGAGGAAGTTTATGTTGAACAGCCTCTTGGGTTCATTGATCCAAAGTATCCATATCATGTCTACTTACTGGATAAAGCACTCTATGGACTAAAACAAACTCCAAGGGTCTGGTATGAAACACTTCCTCTATTTTTGTTAGAAAGTGGTTTCACTAGAGATACAATTAATAAAACTCTCTTTTATAAATATGATGGTAAGGACTTGTTATTAGTACAAATATATGTTGATGATATCATTTTTGGATCTACTAATGATAAACTTTGTGAGAGATTTGCAAAGCTAATGCAGTCTAGATATCAAATGCGTATGATGGGAGAATTGAGTTATTTTATGGGGTTACAAGTTAAATAGAGTGATGAAGGGATCTTCATAAATCAATTCAAATACACCAGGAATTTGCTCAAAAGATTTGGAATGCAAGACAGCTCAACTACATCAACTTCTATGGCCACTGCAACCAAGTTAGATTTAAATACTGGTTCTTCAGTAGATATAACTAGCTACAGAGGTATGATTGGCTCACTCCTATATTTGACTGCTAGTAGACCTAATATCATGTAAGCTACCTGTCTCTGTGCAAGGTTCCAAGCTGATCCAAGGGAACCTCATTTGTTATCTGTGAAAAGGATTTTTAAATATCTCAAAGGCACCATGAATCTTGGATTATGGTATCCTAAAGATTCAGATTTTAAGCTAACTGGATATTCAAATGTTGATTTTGCAGGATGCAAAATAGACAAGAAAAACACTTCTGAAAGCTGCCAATTTCTCCGTGGCAGATTGGTTTCTTATTATAGCAAGAAACAAAAGTCAATTTCTACATCAACTGCAGAAGTTGAATATATTGCTGCTGGAAGCTGTTGTACTCAGATTCTATGGATGAATAATCAATTACTGGATTATGGGTTAGACTATTATGCTATTCCTATATATTGTGATAATCAAAGTACTATTGGAATGACAGATTAACAATTAGCAGATATATTCACCAAGCCTCTCTGTGAAGCTACTTTCACAAGATTGGTGAATGAATTGTGAATGATATCAGGATATTTCTCAAACTCTGATAATTAAGAAATAACTATTGATAGTTGAAGTATGGTATCTTATTATGTGTCATTACTTGTTAGATACTGATTATTATGTTAAATTATGATGCCATGATAACATGCTATTAATTTCTAATAATCCTAGCTGATAGCTGCATGTTAAACTATTGATTATGCGTATATGCTCTAATATTAGTTAAACTTGCTTTGACTAATAGATCCTGACAGTAGTTGTTAAATTCTAATATTGGTCAAACTAGTATTGACTGATAAATTTTAATAGTCATGATTAAATACTAATAATGGGCAAACTTTGATTGACTATTTTTGAGATATTCAAATATTGCTTTAGTCAGTATTGTAATTACAGGTTTGAAGTTAGCCACAACTGGGTAATTTTTCATGGTTACAGATGTTTACACGTTGACGTGAGGATATGAAACACGTTCGTTTAATGGAAAACTTTATTCTCGGGAACTGTGCATGCAGTAACACACATTACATGATAACTTTTACTGTCAATCGTATACTACCATGTGTCTCATTAAACTGAAATGTGTCTAAATTAGTGGAGTGATGTGTTATGTAAAATCAATTTTTGATTTCAGATAATACTTTACTTATCTATTATTTTTAACTAATCCTTGTTTGAGTTGCATGTGTTTACTTTTGTACAGATTAAGCACATCATTATAGGAAGAAACTGATTTCACAGAAGAAATTAAGAAAAGGTTTAATTCTAAGCTGAGAAGAATTATAATCTTGGAGTGTACTTATCTATTTAAAAATGTCTATTCAGGACATACTTTTGAAACTTTCTTTTTCTCTTCAAGGAAGTTGTCAACTCTCAAATCTTAAAATCACATATCTTATCTCTTAAATTTCTTCTTACAACTGAAACACTTGAATCCCTTTTTCAAATGATGCCAAAATCAAGTGACATAGTTTCTTTAATTATGCTCACCACTCAGAAACAATATTTAGTTGGTAAGAGACTACATGCTGAGGTAGATCTTTATGACACCAACAGAAATACAGGGGTTTCATCAGTTTTTACTGAAGACCCTGTGAAAGCTTTTAATAAGACATTCAAGTGTCAGTTCTTTGCAAGAAGAACAAGGTTTGAGAACATGGTACATGACATTAACCTGATCAAATCCTCTCCAATTCAAATGGAGGTTCTCATAATTGATGAACAACAACTGTCATAACCACAGTCTTAACTGTGAGATCAATTGTGACTTCAGATTACCCTTCTTTAGCCACCTCTTATTTCTGTAGGATAAATTATCCGAGCTTTTCTGTGAGTTGTATGAATATATCTAGAGAAAAACGGCATTAAAGAGAGGCAGGATCCTTTCTGGAAAAAGGAGAGGTAGTTGAGAGATATGATTTAGTAATCCTTGTGAGATAACTCTGACTATTAAAAGTCATGAGCTGTGTGTGGTGTGAGGATTAGTGACACTACTTTAAGAGAATAGAGAGATTAAGTATTACTTGTTATATGTTTGCAGGTGCATAGAGTACTAAAGAAACAGATGCTGAACAACAGTCTGTTGACCCTCGAATAAACTATGATGTACCAAGTGCTGTTAATCTCCCTGCAGGTCTAAGTACTGATACTTTCTCGTAGTCCATTCACTCTACTATTCCACCACATGTAGCAATCCATGTTTTTTCTGAAAAATAGTCCATTAAATCTACTATTCTACACCTAAAGTAATCCATGTTGTTACTGAAGATGTATTAGCACAACAGTCCATTCATAAAGTTTCATCCATTTCGGGGTCACCAGAACACTCTACAGGAACCGAGGTTCTGGAAGTAAATTTAAAAGCTCTAGTTCATTTATCTACAATTCTTGAATATATGGAGTTAAGTGCCGATAATTTTGAAGCTTCTGAAGCTACTGGATCACATAGCACCTATTTCTAATTCTATCTTACATGCTGAAGCCGGTGTTGAAGTTCAACAAATAGTGCAAAATCCGGTTGTAGCGGGAGAATCTAATGATGGTGAAGAAGTAATTTTTCCAATGCTCTTACAGATCCCGATGATGATCTCTTCTTCCCTGAAGATATGTCTAATCATGTAAGGAAACAGAAACTGAAGGAGTTAGATGTCAAGAAGAAATAGGATTATTTTGATGACATCTGATATGCTAAATGGAAAGATGATGCTTATCCTATTTCCAGAACAAATGCTGTTGCACATTTGGAAACAGCTAAACAAAGAATTCAAAATCATGATATGCTGACTCATCTGAAAGCATCTACTCTGGTTGTCAGATCCTTACATACAGCTCAAGAAGCAACTACTTCTCAAATCAATCAGATCAAAGAATCATTGATTGCTGTAAGGCTGACTACACATCAGGAAATTCAGAAGCGAATTGCACCAATAGTTTCTAGACAAACTTCTATTAAATCTAATCAAGCTAGATTGGAAGCTAAGAAAATTCAAGTGTCTGATCAACTTACAGAGGTACATAATTCAATGGAGTTGATTCTTTTTCTACTGCTTGGTGATGATGCAAAAAAGGGGGAGAAAATTGTTCAATCTAAATGCAAGCAGCTGACATTGACAAATACTAATGATGAAAATCCCGATGGAGGTAATAAGGGGGGACAGAAGGATAGTAAAAGGAGAAAAGGTGAAGAGCTAGTTGAAATTAGTGGTTCATCAAAAGCAATCGCTAGATATCAATCTAGACAAGGTGAAGAAAGTAAGGGAAATGAAAGAAGAGTTAGAGATTTGACCGTGACTACAACATCTCAACAAACTTTACAAGTCACAAATGCTGATGAAGACAAAGGTATTCTGGAGATAGAAGCTGGTACAAAAGCAAGTCAATATCTTCAAACTCTGAAAGTAAAAGGAAGAAATATAACTCCATTCTAAAAGGATCCAAAGATTCAAGCATTTGATTCTGAGGTGAGTAAAAGACTCTTTGAAAAAGAAAATCCTGGAGTTGATCTGGAACAGCTAAGGCAAATGGAGGAAGACTTCAAGAATTCGATGAAGATAACAAATGCTGATATTGTTGTTATCTCTCAAGATCTTTACGAAGATGATCCTTCTAACAGACCAACCAAAGGTATAGTCATAAGGGAGGAAAGTCAGGTAGATGCTGAAAGATGTTTCAGATCTCAAGCTATCATAACTGCTAATAGGAAGCATAAAGGGAAATAGAAGTCAAAGCTTTCAAAGCCTAAAGTCAAAGATATTGCAAAGAATAAATCAGTATCTAAGGAAACTAAATCAAAAATACTGATAGATCCAATCTATATAGTTGCTAAATCTTTTGATACTGATGAAATTACTGAAAAGGAAGAAATCAGTCAAGCACACCAAATACAGAAGATTCATGGAGTTGACTGGGCTGAAAAATTTAAATTAACCTATGACATTGCTCAAGTTAATAAAGAAGAAGCTGTTACTCAACCAATCACAACCTCTGATACTGCTCATATTGTTGATTCTCTAATTTCAATTCAAGTTAATTTATCAAATCCGAATTCTGAAAACATAGTCTCTGATAAGCCATAACTTACTTTTGAAGAAAAAAAGAAGCTACCGTGGAGAAGCAAGAAACCAGCACCTAGAAGAGATTCTTCTGAAATATTAAAGAAGATTTACAGTGGAAGTTCTCATTCTAGAAGACCTGGAATCATAAGTGGTCTAAGAAGATTAAATGTTGATTCATTTGTAGAAGATGCTTTGATTTTAATAAAGCATGCTAATTTGACAGAAATTGGAGACAACGTGATGCTTGAAGACTTATAGAGGATCATATCAGTGCAAATTATTATTGATCTTATTGGAGAGAAAATGATTTATTTTTTGGAGTCTGGGAGAAACTTAAGGTTGACTCAAGAATAGTTAAGAGACAAACCATGGCAGGAATTGGAACTTATTGTTACAATTCTCAAGGTAACTAATTCTGTAACTGCCAGATGGTCTGCATTAATAAAGAACCTGATACAGTTAAAGCAGAGAGGAATGCCGTATAAATCAAATTACATTCCAAAGTACATTGATCAAACTGAATATGCTGTTCATATGCCTATTGGAGGAGCCAAGATAGAGATGAGTCTAGGGACTAAAGTTTTAACCTTTAACCTGATTGAAAGAAAATTGGATTTCTGAAGCTGGATGATCTATCTCTTGGAAATTCAAAGTTATATAATCTCAGGGTTGCCATCTATCAGAATGATGAATCAACAGATGAACTGAAAGAACATAAACAGAAGATGCAATGGTATTTGGATGTAATGGACGGAAATCTGCTAAGGAAGTTTCTTGAAGATTTTCCAGACTGTGTTAGAGTTTAGAATGAAGATTAAAGTATGATATTCACTGAAGTAGGAAATAATATGCTTACTTGATTTCTGCATTTTGATAATTTTGACATCATCAATTGGAACTTGTACATATATTCATAGTGCACAAGTTGGGGGAGATTATTAGATATAATTGATGATATCTGGACAGATTCTATCACAAGTTCTTATCAGGACTTATATCAGTATTTACTGAAGAGTGACGTTATTAGTACTTGATCAGCAAATGATGTCATCAGGATTTTCACCTCAGTAGATATTCGAGAAGGAAAAGGAAAGCAGGAATTTAAGGCGGTGAAGGATTTTATCTCAGAAGCAATCATACATGGATAGGTTTCCTTATTGTAATAGAATATGATTCCTTATTGATTGTGTAACTGTGCTCTATATAAACCACATATTAGGTTCATGCTATAAGCATTGTGAACATTGTTTTATCATTCGCATAACCTAGCAGCTCTCAAGGATATTTGTTCATCTTTTTGAGAGAGTGTGTTTGTAATCAGTTTTTATCTGTTAATATAAAAACTGTTGATTCTGTTGAAGCATTGTCGAATTATTTGAATTAACTGTATTCACCCCTCCTCTACAGTTGATTATAGACCTAACATGATGCTTGGAGATTGGAAACTTTATATTGAAGAGATTGAATCTGAAGATTAGTGGGTGTGGAGAGTGGTTGTTGTGAGCTTGAAGAGACAGATGCACCAAATGTGGCTTGAATGGACTCCTTAATTCCCTTCATCAATAAAGCTGAAGGTTCATATCTAGCTTGATGAAGTTGATCCAGTTTGACCCTTGTGTCATTGTTACTTATAATGTGATTCTAGACAACTTCATGCAAAGCCACAAAGGATTGCCTTAGATTTTTGATGCTCTGCTCCATATTGGACATGTCAAATCTAGCCATTTGATTAGAAAATTTCTGAAATTTATTCTTAATCTCTACTTGAGTAGGCACAAGATCATCCAACTTGTCCTTAACCAATATTCTAATTCTTTCGTGATGTTGGTCCAGAGTCACTTATGAGATGAAAAGCTTTGAGTTGAGCTTTGTAGACTTCTATCACAACATCATAGACTTCCTGTCGACTGAAAGCCTTGGCATTTCTTCCCAATATAGTTACATATTCTTCTCTAAATCTTGCCAAGACCTCATCCATGCTCAAGTTAAAGTCCTTGTCTAACCAAGCATCCATATTTCCATCTTGTTCAGCTTCATTGGAAATTTGTTGTTGTTGTTATTGTTGTTCTGTAACATCCGTTTTGTAGCAAAGCAAGATGGCCTGATATTCCTGATTAGACATATCATTTGTGAGTAATTGTTGTGCGATGTTTGCAAGGCCAGACAGTTGATCCACCAGAAGGTCATTCATTATTACTGGTTGAGGCTGAGCATCCTGTAGCCACTGGGAGATTAGGTGTGAGTGTTGTTGAGAAGGGTGTGATGTATATGGTAGGTATATTTGAGTTGAGGTAGATGGTTGGGGTTCAGGAACATCACCTGTGACAGATGCCACAGTTTGACTCATAGTTAGAACTGTGGTTGTGATAGTGTATTGTTCACCAACAATAGGAACCTTCAATTGAATTGGAGGGGATTTGACCAGGTTACTGACATGTACCATGGCCTCAAACCCTTAATCTTCTTGCAAATAGATGGCACTTGAATGTGCTAAGCTTGCCTCCTCTATGATTGGATCATGAGAAATTGGACTCCTAGCTTCAATTGACAGAGCAATCTCAACTAGGGTTTTGAGGGGAGTTGTCCCTACATGAGGAACCTCCAACTGAATTGGAAAGGATTTAAATAGCTCCCCATCAATAGCACATGAAGGTGCTTGAGTAACATCCACAGGGTCTTCAGTCAAAACTGATGAAACCCCTGTGGTTTTGATGGTGTCATCAATGTCTACCCCAACTAGTAGCCTCTCACCATCTAATTATGGTTCCTGGGTGGTGAACATAGTTTCATAGACCATGACACTTGATTTTGGTGATACTTAAGAAGTGGGTTCAAGTGTCTTATTAAATGAAGAAGAAATTTTAGAGATAAGATTTATAATTTCAGAATTGAGTGTTGGCAGCTCCCCTGAATAGATGAGGGAGCTTCAACAGATGTGCTCTCAGAGTGTGTTCCATCCTTATTTCTTCTTTCATACACTTGAATGTGTTCAAGTGATGGTGCAAACTCTTTACAAGATACACTAGGGAGAATGCTCTTTTCAATAGAGACATCATGTTGAGAAGATGCCCATAGAGTCTGTTTTATTCCCTCTTTTTTTTCAATTACATCCTATTGGGAGGATACAGAGATAGCTAATTAAGTGGTCAACTCAGTTTGCTTTACCTTTTGTGGCATTTTGACAAAGGTAGACTCTGGTTGTGTTTGATCCTCACCACTCTCATTTACAACTTTCAAGGGTGCCTGCTTTCTCTTCTTTTTACTCACCTCAACCTTTTGAGAGGATGAGGTGGTTGGTTTCCTTGCTGCTGTTGGTAAAGAAGGAAGGGTCTCAGTTTGGGAAGGCCCTTGTTAGTGTTCCTGTGTTTGTTCTTCCACAGGTATAGGAGCTATAACTGTACTAATTTTTACTGTAGACCTCATGTCAGGCCTATGATAAGGGTAAGTCCTGAATCTCTCCGGCATAAATGGAGTGATTCTAAGACTTACAAGTACCTTATTTTTAGTAATAAGTGAGCCAAATAGAACTTTGGACACTTGTTTATAGTTGCGCATTTGTGTCATATCTATACCATTAAGTAAGTGAATGTCTTGCACTTTATAGTTCAAATGAGACATTATAAATCTAGGAAGAAATATTTCCTTACCTCTTGATGTCAATGCCATTGTGAGCTTGGTGCTGAGTTCCTCCATAATCAAAAGTCCTACATTGAGGTGTCTGTTGTGAGCCATGGAGAACACCAGCTTCTGAACAACACTTGAAATGTTGTCATACCTTGTCTTCCTATAGGTGAAGGCCGTCACAATTGAGTCAAATAGGAAAGACCATTTCCTTATCAAATACTTCCAGTTCAGGCTTGCCAAGTTGATCCTTTCACTGTAGTTGATGAAGTCCATGAACTCATCTAGCTCATC
Source organism: Apium graveolens (assembly GCF_009905375.1). NCBI lineage: Eukaryota > Viridiplantae > Streptophyta > Magnoliopsida > Apiales > Apiaceae > Apium > Apium graveolens. The sequence goes on along the minus strand of NC_133651.1, from coordinate 253,328,302 downwards.
TTGAGTTGGGACCTCCACCAGGTTGTTAGTAGGGATGCCCAAAGCCAGATTCACATCATTCTCAGAAAACTCCACTTCTTGGCCTTAAATAGAGCAGTTAACCACCATGGAAACAGCTTGGTTCTCATGCACTACTGTCCTCATCACAGGAGAGTTCCAAAACTCATTGAGAACTTCCAAATACAGAACTGGATTTGCAGTTACGACACCTTCAAAGTACATTTGAGAAAAGAACTTCACAAAGCTCTTGAAGCTATCGGGAGCTTGGTTAGCATCTGTAAATGCAAGATAGTTGGTGCCCTCTTTTGGGATAAAAGCTCTAATTGTGTTTGATGCCATTTTATGTGTGTGAATTTGAGTGGGTAAGAAAAATTAGAGAGAAAGAGTTTGATATGAGAGAAAACGGTTTGGATTTGCAGAAGTTAGGTCACTTAGAGATCTCGAAGGCGTAAAGAGGTGTATGTCGAGATGTCTAGGTAATTATTATAAAAGGTAAATGACTTATCGAGAATTAGAAATAAACTATTGGGATTTTCTTGTCGAGAAGTCACATGTGAGAATAGATACATATCGATATGCCACTTTCCTGACTCTTATCGAGAATTAGATAGTTACTTATCGAGATGTCAAATAAATACTCAGTTTATCCTGAATGGACCGAGTTTTCCAATTTTTATTTGAATAAATCAAAATAAAATCAGGATGATTTTATATCAAAAGTATTTAATTGAAATAATTTATTGATTTAAATTATTTCTATTCAGAGATATCGAGAAGTCTAAGAATTATACTTGTAGAGAACTTTATCAAGAAGTCTCAAAGTGACTTGTCGAGATCTCTACAATGACCAATGACCTATCGAGAAGTCATAATGAAGCTTGTCGAGAAGTCATTCGAGAAGTCTAGTAAAAGACTTATCGAGAACTCCATCAAGAAGTCTCAAAATATCTTGTCCAGAAGTCAATTAGACTTATCGAGAACTCAGTTCTCTATATACTTTTATTTGATTTTGATTTTTCCTTATGCTAATATTTCATATTGAAAAATGTAAATTACAGTTAGGCAATTTCCTTAGAATTTGAAAAATTCCAAGATAAATTTTGAATTTTAAAAAATAAATATACAGAGAATTCTGAAATATTTATAAGTCATATTTCAGTTAATTTCCATTTTAATCAAATTAATTTTGATTCACTAGAAATTAATATGCTGCAACACATTAGCTGAGTTCTTGCCTTTAGGATGAAGAATTTAACATTCCAATTTCACTAACAAGTCTAGTGAAAGTTGCTTTTTCCAAAGGTTTAGTAAAAATGTCAGCTAATTATTTTTCTGTTGGAACAAAAATAAGCTCAATAGTACCATTTGTAGCATGTTCTCTAATAAAATGGTTCCTTACATCAATGTGCTTTGTTTTAGAATGATTAACTGGATTAGCCACAATAGAAATGTTGGATTTTTAACGCAGCGGGGGCATGTCAAAAACACTTTTACACATACAAAATCCAAATAAAAGCATATAAATCGTGAATAAAAATTCGAGGGATCGAATCTAACCTTTTAAAATAATTCGGAGACAACGATCAGAGATCCTTAGCAGTTGCTCCTCAAGTGTGAAGCACTCCACCGGTATCCACCAAGAAAACGATGTTAAGGAGGAGGAAGAAGGTGGAGAGAATTGGGTTTTCCAAACTTTTTGGGTTTTCGGGTTAGAATAAAATTAGGGTCTATAATAGTGTATTTATAGGCAAAATTTTCAGCTGAAATTTTCCCATAAATATTATTATTATTATTATCCCATTTATTATTCTTATTAATAATTAAAACACCTTTTAATCATTAATCCTTTTTCTAAACACTTTAGAAATAATTCTCTCTCTTGATTTTATTTCCAAAAATTAAATCCTTTAATTAATAATATTAAGAACTTTTCTTAATTAATTTATAATCAATTAAATCTCATTTAATCAATTATTAAATTTACCAATTAATTATTTATTTCATAAATAAATAATTATTTAGCCATTATTAATTAATTCCTCCACCCTTAAATCATTCTCTTTTTATGATGTGACCCTGTAGGTTCAATATTAAGCCGGTAGTAGAAATAAATAATAATAAAACTATTTTATCATTATTTATATAAATTCTCTAATTTATTAAATATGATTAATTAATTAATCACATTTATTCTACATCGTGAGGGATACTTCTCAGCATATCGCGACTATCCGGATAATATGAATTCAGTGCTTAGAATACCAAGAACCTATTCAGTGAATAGTTACCGTACAATAAACTCCTTCTACCCTACAATGTTCCGATTAAATACAAGGCATGGATCTCGTGTCAAGCCTATCTAATTCAATCACTTGCTTACCATTTACTATGCGTAGTTCTATGCAAATTAGAAACTCCTTTCTAATTTCATTCACTCTGGCCAGAGATTCCTGAACTAGCATAAGTGGATCAGCCTTGAACATTCGCTTCCTTCACTGAAAGGAGTAGATCCTTTATTGATCATACACTATCTTCGTGTACAAATTCCTATACCCAGAAGAGCCCTAATAATTGTCCCTGGAGACTAAGAACTAAACCAAAGCATAGTTCAGTGTACACAAGATGACCTCAAGTCTAAGGATACTTGTACAACTATCACTCTGCGAACAACCGTTGACACGTGAGTGAACTCCATCAGTTGTTCAGCTGTGCGAGTCATGTTCAATGAACTTATTCTATAATAAACACCTACATACTAGCTATAGTGTCACCACACAAATGTCTATGAGAACAGACATCCTTCATAATGAAGCAAGCATAGTATGTACCGATCTTTGCGGATTATTAATTACCAGTTAGTAATCCTATGACCAGGAACTATTTAAGTTTAGAGTTATCATCTTTTTAGGTCTCACTATTATGATCTCATCATAATCCATAAAAAGCTTTACTCTAAACTATGGTATATCTTATTTAAACACTTAAATAGATAGAGCCCGTAATAAAAACAAAACAAGTCTTTTATTAATATCAATGAAATCAAAACAGATTACATAAAAGTTATTCCTAAATCCTAATACACGATTGGACTTAGGACATATTCCTTTCAATCTCCCAGTTGTACTAAAGCCAATCACTCTGGTATCTAATACCCATTTTGACGATCAAAGTGACTTTCATAAAGTAGCTTTGTGAGTGGGTCTGCTATATTGTTATGTGTGTCAACTCTATTTCAATACAACATAAGAAATGTTATCGCGCTCCCACTAACCCTTTTGTAGACGCATGGCTCATCTATGTTTTTGATAAAATTAAACTATTTGATTGTCTCATCAAAACGAATGTTCCATCTTTCGAGAAGCTTGCTTTAAACCACATATGGTTCGCAGTAGCTTACACACTAGGTTTTATTTCCCTTGGAAAGAAAACCATCTGGCCATCTGCCAGATTTCATAGTCGTAGTAAGCAGCATTCGCAAGCAAAATCTGAACTAATTTTAACAGGGCTACAGGTAAAAAGTTTCATCAAAGTCAATCCATTGCCTTTGTTTGAATCCTTTTGCCACAAGCCTGGCCTTAAAGGTCTCCACCTGGCCATCTGCTCTAATCATTCTTTCGTATACCGTATACATAGATTCCATTCCGGATTTCATGGCACTATGCCATTTCTCTGAGTCAACACTACTCATAGCCTCATTATAGGTCACAGGGTTGTCATCTTCAATGATTGACAACTCATTGTCATTCTCAATGACAAGGCCATAATACCTCTCAGGTTGGCAAAACACTCTCCCTGACCTATGAATGGGCTGTTCCACAAAAGGTTGTTCAGTCAGAACAGGTGTTTCCACTTGATCCGTAGTAGTTTGTGCTTCTTGAACTTCATCAAGTTCAATTTTCCTCCCACTGTTTCCTTCAAGGATAAACTCCTTTTCCAAGAAGGTAGCATGTCTGGATACAAACACCCGATGATCGGTGTAAAATTAATACCCTAAAGTCTCTTTAGGATATCCCACAAAACTACATTTTACGGATTGATATTCCAGCTTATCTGGGTCAATTTACTTGACATAAGCCGGACATCCCCAAATCTTAACGTGTTTAAGACTCGGTTTCCTTTCTTTCCATATCTCATACGGAGTTTGAGGAACAGATTTGGAAAGCACCTTATTCAGTAAATATGCTGAGGTTTCCAATGCATAACCCCATAGGAATACTGGAAGATTTGCATAGCTCATCATGGACCGAACTATGTCTAACAAAGTTCGATTTCTCCTTTCAGATACCAATCTGGAGGAGTCCACTGGGAGACTATACCATTTACTTTGAGATAATCTAGAAACACTCCATTAAAGTATTCACCACCTCGATCTAATCGAAGAATTATAATACTATGTTTGGTTTGTTTCTCCACTTCATACTTATACTCTTTGAACTTTTCAAAGGCTTCAGACTTGTGTTTCATCAAACACATATCCAAATCTAGATCTATTATCCATGAAAGTAATGAAGTATGAAAATCCACCCATGGCTTGCATAGACATTGGACCACATACATCTGTGTGTACCATTCCTAGCAAATTTGCAGCCCTCTCTCCATGTCTACTAAATGGAGACTGCAGTGCCAAAACGAAGTGAGATTTTCATCATCCCTTTTCTTTTATTAGTTTGTTCAATCTGAAGTAAATTATGTCACATATATACAGACCATTATTTAAAGCACCACGTCCATAAAGAATATTATCTCTAAGAATAGAACATTCATTATTCTCAATAATAAATGAAAATCCATCCAAGTCTAACATGGGAATAGAAATAATATTCCTCACAATCGAGGGAACAAAATAACAATTATTTCAAACAATAGTCTTGCCCGTAGGCCTATGTAAATGAAATGATTCTACATCTTCAGCAGCAACTCTTGCTCCATTTCCATCAGTAGAATCACCTCCTCTTCCTCAAGAGTCCTACTTCTCCTTGGTCCCAGCAACAATTGCAGATTTGAGAACCACAGGCGGTATCTAATACCCAAGTAGAAATTTGATTTAATGACATATTCACTTCTATCATGAACATACCTGAATCAGAAGCGGTAGTCTCACTACCCTTCTTCTTCTTCAATTCTGCAAGGTAAACCTTGCAGTTCCTCTTCTAGTGCCCCACCTTGTTACAGTGAAAGCAAACAACTTTGCTCTTGGGGTCTTCAGCTTTTGGTGGAACCGACATTTTCTCACCTACTTTCTTCTTCTTGGAAGGGTTCCTCTTCCTTTTCTTAGGATTGAAACCTTCACCAATTAGAAGAACAGAACTCTTCTTAGGGGGAAAATTCGATTCCGCAGTCTTCAACATGTTGTGGAGTTCAGGCAGGCTGACATCCAACTTATTCATGTGAAAGTTCATAATAAACTGCGAGAACGAACTCGAAAGCGATTGCAAGACCAAGTCTTGGCTCAGCTCCCCATCCATGGCAAAACCAAGTTGTCCAAGACATTCAATCAAATTGATCATCTTAAGTACATGGTCATTCACAGATGATCCCTCAGACATCCTACAACCGAACAGCTCCTTCGATATCTCATATCGAGTTGTCCTCCCTGCCACATCATACAACTCTTGTAGATGCATGAGGATAGTGTGAGCATCCATATGCTCATGTTGCTTCTGTAGCTCAATGTTCATGGAAGCTAGCATGATGCATTGAGCAACATTTGCATCATCTATCCACTTATGAAACACAACATGTTCATCATTATGTGCATCACTAGCAGGTTCAGTAGACTTAGGTGAGTCAATCACGTATTCCAGCTTCTCAATCCTGAGAACAATTCTCAAGTTTCGAAGCCAGTCAGCATAATTAGGACCAGTCAATTTATGAGCATCTAGTATGCTCCTGAGTGATAGTGCAGAAGACATAATGTATATTGTAAATCTGTAAATGATAAACACATAACAACACTTAGCAAATATTCGATTTCATTTTAAAAACACTATATGAATCGGGTCTTTATTCATAAGTGGCTCCCACTAGTTTTCCTAATTTATTCAACCCTCTACGTGAAAAATTAAGCATTCATAATGCTAGTGGGAATAGGGATCCTACATTCCATTACACAACCCCGACAATGGCACGAAATGCCATGTAATGTTGGCAGACAACTCTTGTCAATTACATCTTATGTTATTCCCTAATCAAACTTTAGCCTCTTGAATAATTGAGTCACGGCTGTGGCATGACAAACTCAATATTCTAAGTCAAGTCTAACCCAACATTCCGTACAATTGAATCAGTCCCCAAAGGCCCACGGCTGTGGCACGTAACGACCTTTAGATTCTTATTCAATGTACACATCTCTATGTAATAGACAAGTATTTCTTATTTCGAAATCAAAGCCCTCGGCTGTGGCACGAAACGACAATGATTCAAAAATAAGAACTACTTTCTACCATGTTGGAAGGCTATGACCGACACAAGCCCGTTGTATCATTGGCCAATTACTACTTGATATTATTTAATTTTAGAGGGATTATATTACGTTACAATCATAATCATATTATAAAGAAATTCTTCCTTTTAAATTAAATATTTCAAATCAATAATCAATAATCAGATGATTCCCAGATCGGGTGGAGCATTGTCAAGAGGCGTCACTTAATAACCCTTTCTTACAGATAAAAATCTGTTGTTGACAGAATCATCCTTTCTCTCATATCGAAAATTCATATTCAATTACGTGTTTCATAAACACAAGAATCTCATGATTGTATTCATAATATTATTATTAAGGTTATGAAACAATTTCACTATACTAGGTTGTCTAACAAACGCCTTATGTTTATTTAAGTTCACCTAAATCTATCATCGCATGATAAACTAAGCATATATCACATATATCAACATGAATAAACATCAAGGTAGGCATGTTACATCATCTAGCACATTAGTCTAAGCATTATACATCTCTATGTATCACATGAAGCATTTAAAATCAATTCAAACGATCAAAAACAGCTTTAAAACACTTCATGGAATATAAACAGTTCAAAACTTTTATATAAACTAAAATTGATCACTCCATTAGATCCGTCTCGAAAAAACGAATCCAACGGTATATTGCACGCCTAAAACGGAGTTACAAAACTCCCAGAAAATCAATTTTATAATTAACAGACGGGCTGTAACGCATTACAGGAACGCGTTACAAGCCCTGTAACGCATTCCGGTGATGCGTTACACCCCTTTTAAGCCATTAAAGGGTGTAACGCATTCCGTGAATGCGCCACAGGTGTGTAACGCATTCGCGGAATGCGTGACACCCCTATTTTTTTTTTAATTTCTTCGGCCGCCTGACAGATGTTCTCTTTCTCGGTTTGCGTGCCTGACATCACCTGTCTTCTTTCTCCGTGCCAGTAATACAGCAGACATATATACAGCAGACATATGCACTAATATATATACTTACAATTTATATATATATATGATTATTTAATTATGAATTTAATTGCAACAACTTCAAAAATTCATAATAAAAAATCTATACATCATAATATTATGAAAAAAATACCCAGACGATCTACAACATTTGTAGAACCCAGATCAATATTCAAAATTATTCTGAGAAACGATTTCTCATCAGACAAAATTAATCCATGATATAACTTGTAAAAATCATAATTAATTCATACAAGCACATAAAATTCTGAAATTTTTACCACAGATCTATATGCATACAACCTATGCTCTGATACCAATGTTGGATTTTTAACGCAGCGGGGGCATGGCAAAAACACTTTTACACATACAAAATTCAAATAAAAGCATATAAATCGTGAATAAAAATTCGAGGGATCGAATCTAACCTTTTAAAATAATTCGGAGACAACGATCAGAGATCCTTAGCAGTTGCTCCTCAAGTGTGAAGCACTCCACCGGTATCCACCAAGAAAACGATGTTAAGGAGAAGGAAGAAGGTGGAGAGAATTGGGTTTTCCAAACTTTTTAGGTTTTCGGGTTAGAATAAAATTAGGGTCTATAATAGTGTATTTATAGGCAAAATTTTCAGCTGAAATTTTCCCATAAATATTATTATTATTATCCCATTTATTATTCTCATTAATAATTAAAACACCTTTTAATCATTAATCCTTTTTCTAAACACTTTATAAATAATTCTCTCTCTTGATTTAATTTCCAAAAATTAAATCCTTTAATTAATAATATTAAGAACTTTTCTTAATTAATTTATAATCAATTAAATCTCATTTAATCAATTATTAAATTTGCCAATTAATTATTTATTTCACAAATAAATAATTATTTAGCCATTATTAATTAATTCCTCCACCCTTAAATCATTCTCTTTTTATGATGTGACCCTGTAGGTTCAATATTAAGCCGGTAGTAGAAATAAATAATAATAAAACTATTTTATCATTATTTATATAAATTCTCTAATTTATTAAATATGATTAATTAATTAATCACATTTATTCTACATCGTGAGGGATACTTCTCAGCATATCGCGACTATCCGGATAATATGAATTCAGTGCTTAGAATACCAAGAACCTATTCAGTGAATAGTTACCGTACAATAAACTCCTTCTACCCTACAATGTTCTGATTAAATACAAGGCATGGATCTCGTGTCAAACCTATCTAATTCAATCACTTGCTTACCATTTACTATGCGTAGTTCTATGCAAATTAGAAACTCCTTTCTAATTTGATTCACTCTGGCCAGAGATTCCTGAACTAGCATAAGTGGATCAGCCTTGAACATTCGCTTCCTTCACTGGAAGGGGTAGATCCTTTATTGATCATACACTATCTTCGTGTACAAATTCCTATACCCAGAAGAGCCCTAATAATTGTCCCTGGAGACTAAGAACTAAACCAAAGCATAGTTCAGTGTACACAAGATTACTATGATGACCTCAAGTCTAAGGATACTTGTACAACTATCACTCTGCGAATAACCGCTGACACGTGAGTGAACTCCATCAGTTGTTCAGCTGTGCGAGTCATGTTCAGTGAACTTATTCTATAATAAACACCTACATACTAGCTATAGTGTCACCACACAAATGTCTATGAGAACAGACATCCTTCATAATGAAGCAAGCATAGTATGTACCGATCTTTGCGGATTATTAATTACTAGTTAGTAATCCTATGACCAGGAACTATTTAAGTTTAGAGTTATCATCTTTTTAGGTCTCACTATTATGATCTCATCATAATCCATAAAAAGCTTTACTCTAAACTATGGTATATCTTATTTAAACACTTAAATAGATAGAGCCCGTAATAAAAACAAAATAAGTCTTTTATTAATATCAATGAAATCAAAACAGATTACATAAAAGTTATTCCTAAATCCTAATACACGATTGGACTTAGGACATATTCCTTTCAAGAAATACCGCTGTTATTGTCACACATAATTGGAATTTTTGTGTAACACTAGGCCATAGTCCATTAGCTAATTTCTAATACAAAACACTTGAGTTCCAGCAGTTATGTATTCAGCTTCAGCTGTGGAAGTTGACACAGACTGTTATTTCTTGCTATATAAGGATACTAGTCTTTGTCAAAGAAATTGACAGCTTCCACTAGTACTTTTCCTGTTAACCCTGCATCCAACAAAATCTGCATCTGTGTATCCAACAGCTTCAAATCCAGTTCCCTTAGGATACCATAATACCAAGTTTGGTGTCCCCTTTAAGTATCTGAAAATTCTTTTTTACAGCTATCAAATGTGATTCCTTTGGATTGGCTTAAAATCTTGCACACAGACATGTTGCAAACATAATGTCTAGTCTACTAGCAGTCAAATACAACAAAGATCCAACTATTCCTCTATAACCTAAAATGTCTACACTTTGTCTTTCTTATCTTCATCCAACTTTGTAGCTGTAGACATAGGTGTAAATGCATGTGAACAATTGTTAGTCACTAAACACGCGCTAATAATTCACGCAAGTATACGCAATCGCAAGTAATATAGAATTATTTCTAGTTCGTTCCCACAGAGACTTGTTTAGGTTTACTTTGTGATTTATGCACTTATGCAACAATGATATGGCTATTATTCAATGCTAAGACGAATAAGAATCTGGGTTTTGATTAGACTACGATTGACTATTGAGAATTATACTAGAGAACAGTAACTAAGAGATTAAAGAGAGTTGAATAATATATGACACAAACATGGGATTATAACTTCATTAAATACTTCATTCAATAGCCTTTTCGTTCTTAACCTTAGCTTTTAATGGTGATGACACTAATCAGATAACACGAAATTGCTAAACGCCAACTTTCGTTGCACGAATAACATACTACCAGACATCCACAAAAGAGATAGAAGCTGAATAGACACCAATTATATTGAGACCCTATATGTCTATAAAATTTGAAAACATAATGGTTTAATGCACAAGTTATCTATCGTGATTACATAGGGCAAGTAAGATGGTAAAAATTACCTACGAATCATGTATAACAATAACACATTAACCTATGCTAGCATGACAAGTTCTAAATCCTTAATTTCACTGTCGCTTCATTAAAGATTAACACACTATCTTATAAGTTCGCGACGCTCATAAGACGAATAAGCACAACCAATACTAGGTTAATTATCATACAATCACCACACACCAAGGCATCGAAACAAATTAACTAAAGAAATCCATAAATAAATCCGCTAGAACCCTATGATAACGACTAGCCCATAATCGGACTCATCATCAACGTGGGTTCCGATGAAAGCATGGTATAATAAAAGTAGACTTTATACTTAATAAATAATAAACCAAGTACGAAACAAGAGTATAGGTTCATGAATAAGAAAACTAGCATCCAAATTTACAACTTAGAACAAAGAATCTTAAGTATAAACTAGATCTTCTTCGCCTTCGTCGGATTGTGCTATACAGTCTTCTTATGCCTTCTCCTTGAGCTCTGGTACGTCTCCTTTTGAAAAAAGACCTTTATTTATGTAACGCCTGGGAAATTTACGTATGTATTTTATCATATTTATAATAAATTATGTGTGTTGATGTGTCATTTATGTGGAATTATCTGTCAAACCTTAATTGCTATGTGTTACGAGCATTCTGTGTCGTCCCGACATTTTTAAGGTATTTTCCGGGTATTTTATTTTTCATTTATAGCTTTCATTTCAAATGTTTTACGACCCGAACCATGATTTTAAAGCAGGTATTTCAAATAAAACAATGGGCCTTATTTTTCATCAAACGGTTTTTACCATCGCCATATTCTGAACATCTAGGTATTTTATAAATTTTCTCATTTTGCAAAGAATGAATTTTCCGGGCCCCATTGGGTGTTAAAACCCCCACAAAAATCACATTTTTATTTTTATAAAATTATAGGACTTTTATTTATACCATTTCTTTGTATTTTTGCATTATTCACAATTTTTGGGAAATTTTGACATATATATTGCATATATAAAATATTTATAAATTAAATTTTAATACTAAAATTTATAAAACTAGGGGCTTATTAATTTTAAAAAGTATAGAATTAGGGCCTTAATTTTATTTACGAGTATTAATTTCACTACTATAAATAGCCTAATTTTTATTTAATTAATTATAATTAATCATTAAAAATAAAAAAATTAGAAAATTTCTCTGCAAACCGGGTCGGGTAGAATAGATGCGGGTCGAAGAATCAATCGGTGATTTTGAACTGAATACAGCATCAAATCAAGTGATTTCAGTAACCAAATCGAAGGTTTTCATATGTACTTTCTGTTTCTAGTATCAATTTCATGTTTTAATCTGTAGTTTATGATTTTCGATTTCTAAGGTTTATGTTCGAATTAGGGCTTTTTGATTATAGGGTTATTATGGTGTTTTGATGATTGATATAGTATCCTGATGTGATTTACAGTTGATTCATGGTATTTAATTGATCAAACAATACCTAGATAGCAAAGTTCGATTATTAGGGTTTATACCGAATTTTCAGATTACAACTCGTTGATTTCTGTGAATATTTGGTTCCTGATATGTTAAGGGTTAGATTGTATGTGTTCATAGCTTCGATTTGCACTATTAAACGTTAAGTTTCATGTACAAACGAATCATTTCGATATTTGGCCGGATTTTGAAGTCGGCTTAGCCGGAGAACTGGTTTCAGGGATGTTTTTGGTTCGTTTTGGCCGGGAATAGATTGGGGTAGTTGCCAGGAATGAAAACCCTGTGAAAAAAGAACCAAATGGTTCTGTTTTTGGCCTGAAAACGGGCTGCCGGAATCCGGGCCGGTCGCCGGATTCTGGGCAGATTCCGGTCATGTTCTTCATAACCTGGAATTGACCCGTTTGACCCATTTTCCAGAACCCGGTTTTGATCCATTTCTGCCAGGGATGATTTTCTGACAGATGTTTCTGGGAATCAATTTTATTTTTATTTTATTTTAATTATAAAATCAGTTTTATTTATTTTATAAATAAATTAATTAATTATTTAATTAATTGATTTATATTGTAAATAATTCTGAAATATTTTCTAAAAATCAGATTTAATTATTTTCTTAATTATTTAAAAATGATTAATTATTTTGATAATTAATCAAATAAATTTCAATAAATCATAATAAATTCATTTTAATTCTAAAAATTATAGAAAAATCATTTTTAGTTCTAATTTTTCTTAAATAATTATTTAAAAATTATTTTAGGGTTTAAAAATTAGTAATAATTATTTAAATTGAATAATAAACTGATTTATCTGTATTTAATTGATATTAATTAGACCGTTAGTCCGATTCGAGCGAAACGAAAGCCTTTTGACTCAGAAAAATGAATTATTTTCATTAAAAATAATATTAAAGCCTAATTTCTTCTAGAAATTTGTTGATTTTGTTATTTATTTGAATATCAGTCGAATTGCCTACCAATACGAGTCCGAAAAATTCCGAAAAATAGGAAACGAGTCAGATAATTAGTAGTTGAGCGATCAGCGAATCGGTTTTGATTCTAAAAATTATTTTAACTATTAAAAATGATTATGTGCTTATGTGTATTATGTGGTTAATCGAGTCTTACTTGCTAATATATAATATACGAGTCAGTCATAAGCGCATGGGTAGACAATAGGAACTATGTGAAGTCGATTCAAGACACAATTGAAGTACGAAATGACTAAACCATTCTATTTCTTTAAGAGAAGCTAAGCCAGCAAGGCAGGTTGAGTCGGTGATAGACAAAGGTGACATAATTGCAGTGAGTCGCGCAGAAGGAAAGTTTTTCCCCTATTCTACTTTCAGAATATTGATATTTCTTCATATTCTTATTACGCATGCACTCTTTTGATTTTCTTGTTCATATTCCATTTCGATTCTTGATTACTCCTTTTCATTTGAATTCATTGTTCATATTCCAATTGTTACTCACAAATATTGATATATTCTGGTGATTAGAATATATCAAAGCATACCGATTGTTCCGGTTGCTATTCCATGGACTGGATAGTAATACTTTTGGGGATTAAGTTTACTTAATCCTAAGGATCGGGATATAACCGGATCCTTGAGATGGGCCGTAGTGCCTGGGTGCCTGATGGGATCTATATAGTGGAATATAGATCTGCACTGTATCCTGGCTGATCAGCAGGTTATAGATGAGAACTTGTGTCCAGTTTAGTTCATTTGTACTCGCCAGTAATGGTCTTCTTTCTACTCTCGCGGGGTTATATCCTCGGAGATATACCCAGGTTACCGTTTTATTTAAACTGCTTAAACACTGTTTATACTTTGTGGACTTTTGAGCAATTTTGGCTCACCTCTTTTTATTGTTATTCACCTTATAATTTTTAGTTAAGAAGGAATATGAAACCCATCAGGAATCGAGTGGTAAAGAAGCGGGTCAAGCCTCGGGATCCTCTCATACTCAAGGTGTTGATCCCAATCCAGGAAGAAAGCTTTGAATTGCCCGAGCAGGTGGAGTGTAGATAGTTAGTGTGTGTGTTTGAATAAAAAGATGAAATTAGTTTAAAACTGGTTAGACAATGGTTTGTAATAAATAGAGTTTGTAAGATTTTGAATTTGGTTTGTAATAAAGTAGTTAGTGGTTCTTGTTTTCATACTTCAACCTAAAAAGATCCTGGTTAGTGTTAAAGGGGTTTAGATTCATTGCTTTATTATTTGTTAATCAGATTGTACAGGTTTGGTGATTATCTAGTAACCCCCAGACTTATACCCCGGGTCTGGAGGGCGTTACAGGTTTGACATCAGAGCTGTAGATTTGGTCCCTGAAAATAAGAACTTTAGGATTAAGATAAGATAGGGAGATCACATATGATAGGAGTAGTCAAATAGGAAGAGTAGTGTTAGGATTTAGATAATGTTAGGATAGGAAGGTATTAGTTTTAGGAATGATTAGTGACCTTTCTTCTTTCTTTGGTATATTATCAGATGGCGTCGTCAGGTTATTCGGCTTCTTCTGAGAGGACAGTCACCGGGCCAGCCGCACTAGTTGTGCCACCAGTATCTGAGTACATGTTTCCTCCTCTTCCACCTCCACCACCATTACCACAGGAGCCAGTACCTCCAGTACAGGGGATAGTCCATGACCCTATAGAGATGTTTGATCCATTTAAGTTCTTTGAGCCGATGATCCCATTATCGGTAGAGCATCAGTTTATACCGGAGATTGAGCCAGAGCTTCCACCACCACCACTATTTCCTCCTATACCAGTACATGCCCCAGAGCCCGTCATATTCCAGATGATCCCAGTTGAGAGGATGGGGGAGCATGATGTGGATTTACAGTTGGGCTTACCACATCAGGGTGCAGGTATACCGAGGGTTCCGTCACAGGAGTCAGTGGGTCAGGTTGCACAACCATATATGGTACCATACCATGAGTACAGGGTTATGAGAGATGATGTGGAGTATTGGAGAGCTCTATGCAGGGAGATTATGCATTTATTTGATTAGAGAGACCAAGGATCGTTAGCTGCCTTACAGCCAGATTACTTTATGAGGCAGAGGTTATAGTCGATTTTGATGAGTGCTACTTGGGAGCTGGATGATTTGACCCATGAGGGACCGCCTTCTTTTGCAGAGTTTTACAGGATATTCTGTTTGGCGCAGACTTTGGTTCAGGCACTTAGGGAGGAGCTGAGGCATATTCTGCTAGGGTTTTGAGATGTTGACTACAAAGGACATATGTATATAGATGCAGCCTAGTATGACATAGTGAGTAGTGTGTATGTGTGTAGTAGTAGCTTGACCTGTAGTAGTAGTTTGACTGGTAGCAGTTAGTTTGACTTGTAGCTGCCGCCATGACCATCAGAGCTAGACTTTTTGTACTAAGCACTTACACCTGAGGCTGGTGTCATAAATATAAAATGAACTTTTCAAATTTCTTTTAAATTTCAGTCTTTACAGTTTTACTGCATTTACTTTTACTTTATTGTTTTACAGCTTTTCGTACTTTAAATTCTGTTGAAAAAAAAAGAAAAAAAGAGGAGAATAAAGAGAAAAGAAAGAACAAATATTTCATTTAACTGTTTATATTTCCTGTTTTATATTAAGCAAACTGTTTTCTTTCTTCGAACCATTATCTAAACCTCGTTAATACGGGATAAATTCTTTTCTTGCCTACTGTCAATTATTTATTAAACTGTTAAAGAAACATCACTTGTTTTATTATCAGAAAATGGCACCAAAGAGAAAGACTAGGACTGAGACTTCTAACATCAATTCCGAAGAACAAACCAATGATACCATGAACCAAATGTTCCATCTGATGTAACAACAGATGGTAATGATGCAAAAACAGATGCAACAATAGCAGCAACAGATTCAACATCAAATGTTACAACTGCCACCTCGTCCTGAGCCCCAGATACCACCAGCTATACCTATTGTTACTTTCAAACAGTTTCAGTCGGTTAAACCTCCAGAATTTGGGGGGTCTACTGATCCTATTAAGGCTACCACTTGGTTGAAAGAAATAGAAAAAACATTTACGCTAGTAAAGCTAGGTGAAGACCAGAAGACTGACTTTGCTAGTTATCTGTTGAAAGGAGAAGCAAATTATTGGTGGGAATCTAAAAAGACTTTAGAAGGTGAAGATGTTATTGCATGGGATAGGTTTAAAGAGCTGTTCTTAGAGAAACATTTTCCTCGATATGTGAGAAATCAAATGCAGATTAAATTTTTGGAACTGAAGCAGGAAAGTATGTCCGTGACAGAGTATGAAGCCAAATTTACTGAATTGGCTAGGTTCGTTCTAGAACAAGTTGATACTGAAGAAAAACGAGTCCAAAGGTTTCAAGAAGGGTTACGACCGTGGATCCGTGGGCAAATTGCAGTTTTTGAGTTAATGACGTATACCGCTGTAGTCCAGAAAGCCTTGATCATTGAAGGAGAAAGCGAAAGATCTCAAAAGGAAAGAGGACAGGGAAGTTTACAAGACCGATCCAGCAGGAAGCCGGGATTTCAAGCCCAGACAAACTTGAATTTTAAAAAATAGGACAAGGTATCCAGAAGACAGGTAATCATTTCCAAGCCCCCAGCCAGCAGGGAATTGTCAGAGTTCCAGTGCCGTACTGCAGAACTTGTGGACGAAAACACACCGGTGTATGTATGAAAGCGGATGTGACATGTTTCAAATGCAAGCAGAAAGGGCACCATTCTAACGAATGTCCAACAGGAAAAATAGCAGAAATTACTTGTTTTCAGTGTGGAAAGAAAGGGCATATCGCTAGGAATTGCAAAGGATCAACAATGGCAGCCAGTACTCCGAAAGTGTTGGCATTACCTCCTCCACCGCCGCCTAATCAACCCTGAGAAAGAACTTTTAACATGACAATGAAAGAGGCAGTGCAGAGTCCTAGTGTAATTGCGGGTATGCTTTTGGTGAATTCCGTAGATTCAAAAGTATTAATTGATTCTGGAGCTACCTGTTCATTTATTTCTGAAGAATTCCTTGATAAGTTACATTGCGAAATCGAATGGTTGGGCGAGATGTTAATTATAAAATTAGCGAATGACGATCAAGTTCTAGTAGATCGAGTATGTCCTGCGTGCGATATAGAAATAACTGGACATATTTCTCTGTAGACTTGATTCCTTTTAAGTTAGGAGAGTTTGACGTCATTTTGGGAATAGATTGGTTAGCTTGTCAGAATGCTTAGATCGATTGCGCGAATAAGAAAGTCAAATTGCGAACTGCGGAAAATGCAATGGTAATGTTCAGGGGGGAACAACAGCAAAAGAAATTTCTGACTGTGATGCAGACCAAACGCTTGCTTCGACAGGGATGTGAGATGTACATAGCTTACGTGTTAGATACTGAGAAGGGAAGTCCCAAAATTGAAGACATTCCAGTTGTATGTGAGTTTCCGGACGTCTTTCCAGACGAGCTTCCAGGGTTACCGCCAGATCAAGAAATTGAATTCACGATTGATTTAGCGCCAGGAACAGAAACAGTTTCGAAAGCTCCATATCGAATGGCTCTAGTCAAGATAAAGGAATTGTCAACACAACTGGAAGATCTTTTAGACCGAGGCATCATAAGACCCAGTGTATCTCCGTGGGGTGCACCGGTATTGTTCATGAAAAAGAAAGATGGTAGCATACGATTATGCATTGACTATCGGGAATTGAATAAGCCCACTATCAAGAATAAGTATCCTTTACCGAGAATCGACGATTTGTTCGATCAGCTAAAAGGAGCCGCATGGTTTTCGAAGATAGATTTGCGATTGGGCTATCATCAATTAAAGATTAAAGCTGAAGATATTCCCAAGACTGCGTTCCATACTAGATATGGACATTACGAGTTTTATGTAATGGCATTCGGTTTGAACAACGCACTAGCATCATTCATGGATCTGATGAACAGGGTATTCAAAAGGTATCTGGATAAATTCGTGATTGTATGTATTGATGACATTTTGATTTAGTCAAGGACAGAAGAAGAGCATGCTGAGCAATTGAGGATTGCTTTGGAAATTCTGAGGAAAGAGCAACTGTACGTGAAATTCTCGAAATGTGAATTCTGGTTAAAGGAAGTACAATTTCTAGGGCACATCATCAGTAGAGAAGGCATTCAAGTCGATCCTGCGAAGATTGAAGCTGTGTTGAGTTGGGAAAGGCCAAAGACACCAACAGATGTTCGAAGTTTCTTGGGATTGGCAGGATATTATAGAAGACTTGTCAAAGATTTTATGAAAATAGCAACGCCGTTGACCAAGTTAGCTCAAAAAAGTGAAAAATTTGTATGGGATGACAAATGTGAAGAAAGTTTTCAAGAGCTGAAGAATCGATTAGTAACTGCACCGGTACTCGTATTGCCAGACGAGCATGGAAATTTTGTCATTTACAGCAATGCTTCATACCGCGGGTTAGGATGTGTACTGATGCAGCATGGTAATGTCATTGCATATGCTTCGAGACAGCCAAAACCTCATGAACAAAAATATCCTACGCATGACCTGGAATTAGCAGCGATCGTATTTGCATTAAAACTTTGGAGACACTATCTCTATGGTGAGAAATGCGAAATCTACACGGATCATAAAAGTCTGAAGTACATCTTTACGCAAAAGGAACTGAACATAAGACAACGCCGATGGCTGGAATTGATTAAAGATTACGATGTTACGATTAGTTATCATCCAGGGAAAGCAAATATTGTGGCAGATGCGCTAAGCCAGAAAGAAAGATTGAATCTGTTAACATCATGTGAAGAATTAGCCAAGGAATTTGACAAGCTGGGAATCAAAATTCATGTTCCCAACGAATCTACTGAAGCTATCTACGCTATGACTTTTCAATCGGAGTTATTAAAGAAGATTCGCCGCTGTCAAGAAGAAGTGATGAGTCAAGATGACGACTTAACTTGAGAAGAAATCACAACTCAAAAGGATGATGAAGGAATTCTACGCTTTACATCAAGAATATGGATCCCTAACGTGGCAGAACTGAAAGAAGAATTATTGCGAGATGCGCACAGTTCGAAGTATTCCATTCATCCCGGGAGTACAAAAATGTACTGCGATCTGAAGGAAAACTTTTGGTGGCCGAATATGAAGAAGGAAATAGCAGAATGGGTAAGTAAATGTTATACATGCCAGCGAGTTAAAGCGGAACATCAACATCCGAGTGGATTACTGCAACCATTGGATATTCCAGAATGGAAATGGGAACATCTAGCAATGGATTTTGTGGTAGGACTTCCAAGGACTAAAGCAAATCATGATGTGATATTGGTAATCATTGACAGACTAACAAAGTCGGCACATTTTCTACTGATTAATGAAAGATTTTCATTCGTCAAGCTAGTGCACTTGTATCTCAAGGAAATTGTGATGCGACATGGAGTTCCAATATCTATCGTGTCTGATCGAGATCCCCGTTTCAATTCAAGATTTTGGAGACAATTTCAAGAATGTCTTGGAACTAAATTAAACATGAGTACCGCTTATCATCCGCAAACCGATGGGCAAAGTGAAAGAACTATCCAAACAATCGAGGACATGCTACGAGTTTGTGCGATTGATTTCGAAGGCAGTTGGGATGAGCATCTACCTTTGGTTGAATTTTCTTACAACAACAGCTATCATGTAAACATTGGAATGCCCCCGTACGAAGCGTTATATGGAAGAAAATGCAGATCACTTGTAACACCCCCAGATCCGGGGTCGGGGATCCGGGTCGTCACGGTCTTTCTTTCCACAATATCACTTCACTTAATTAATAATAATAACCTTATGCTGTGACCCCACACTAACACACACCACAACCCGTTATAGTCTCAGAGATGAAATTTAAATAAGTACAAGTCTTTGAATCCACAATTTAAAAGTTATTACAACCCAAAATGATTGCTTGATAATTTACAGTTAATTGCCATTATTTGCCACAAGTTATAATTATACATAATTGATTCTCAAAAGTAGATGGTCTGATCTACAATAGATCTACCTCTGCAGCTATAGCAGCTACAACATCAACGGGAAGACGCAGGACGCTTCCCACGCGCTTGCGCTGGGTCTGCTGGAGTCTGGCCATCTTTCCTAACTGTTGTTGTGTGATGAAGAAATAAAGCAAGAGTGAGCCTTACAGCTCGCAAGATAATACATAGTGATAACAATAATATAAGTATCTAAATGGATACTTACTAGAATCTTTTATCGTGTGTAAGATAATTACTAGTATATACTTACTAGTATATGAGCTTTCTCATAGTACTCATGAAAGTCTTGGTCAAAAGAAATGAACCAAGTTTGATATCTTAATGCGATGGAGTCGCAAAATATTCAGTATATATACATATATACTTTTCAAAATATTGGAAGTCCTCTTCCATGCATAATATACACAAAATCCCAGTGTATAACTGTATAAAAAAATATCGTTGCAAGGTGATCTCATATATCTAACCTTGTCTCAACGTTTTTCTGAAAATCTTTGTCATACATAAGACAATTATTAATTAGATATAAGTTTAAAAGATGAAGTTACCAAATACTTCACTACACTTATATCATTCCCATATACTACTTGAACTACCACCGTTCAAGTTATAATCAATTTCAAAAGTTCATCCCACTGATGAGACCACAAGATAAGACTTGAATAGATTCAATCTTTGAAATATTATTGAATGAAAAAGTTATGAGATACTTTATTTAGTCACGATATATATATATATATCCACATATATATATCTCTTAAACATTTCCTGGAACCTCTGTTATGTAAAGTATGAACAGAGTTTGAAACATCCAATGAATTTTGGAAAGGAAAAGAATTTTGGCATAAACCCGATATCTCGCTGATCAGGCAAAGATACCAATAAGTAACCTTTTCTACTAGTAGATGGACGAATTCCCCACTGGTCATCACCCTGGTCATAATTAAGACCTATGCTGGACTGCCACTCAGCCACCTATGCATTTGATGGACTCCCACTGAGCCACTTACACAATAATAGACCGTACCCCGGCCTGTCGCTTATGCCGACTCAATGAGAGGGGCTTACTTCCCGAACGTTGGGCAAGTAATCAATTCATTTACCAAATCTGCAACCTTGTTGCGAATATAAAATACACCACAGAGCCGGATTCCCCAGGTTTTGAGCGAGTATTTAAATCCCCTTAAAAGGAAGATCTTAAATATAAAAAAATGAGTTTTGGGATCCGCTCTGACTAAAAAAAAAATCATTTTGAAGACTCGAAAACACTTTAAAGAGTGTTTGGAGTAAGGCTGATTTAATGAAGTAAATCAGTCCCCAGAATATTAGAAAATATCTGAATATTATTAATTAAATAATATTCCCATAAAGAATAATCTTTATAAAAAAAATAATTGAAGTATAAGTATTAAAATTTATACTTGAAACGAGTATTAAATAACCAAAGATATACTTATATGAAAGTATTATCTTTATTTGAATAATCGAAAATAAGTTTGATTATTTACACCTTATTCTTTAATAAAATAAAGAATATATTTCAGCAAATAATCGGAGTCATAGATCCTCAAATGAATATTCAAATAATATTCAATAAATAAAATAAGCTGAGTCATAATACCTCGAATGAATATTATAAATAATATTCATTAAATAAAATAAAGGAGTCATACATCCTCAAATGAATATTCAAATAATATTCAATAAATAAAATAAGCTGAGTCATAATACCTCGAATGAATATTATAAATAATATTCATTAAATAAAATAAAGGAGTCATACATCCTCAAATGAATATTCAAATAATATTCAATAAATAAAATAAAAAGTCATACGCCTTCGAATAATATTCGAAATAATATTCAATAATAAAATAAAGTTTAAAGTTATCGAATAAACCTTATTCGATTAATAGTTTGGAAAACTATAACCATATATATATATGAATATATATATATATATATCCATATCCATATATACAAGATTACTCGGGATCCTCGACTCCCGGTTTTAGAAAATATTTTCACCTTTGGGTCCCTATACTAAGGGTATATGCAAGATGCAACTATCCTCTAGCATAGGTATTATCAAATAAACCAACAGATATATATCTCAAGAATATAAAACAGGCATGCATATATACCATATCACATGCTACAATATATCGCAACATTTGCTAAATAACAATCATGCAATATCACAAGATAATGCATATACATACATTTACATCACAACAACAGTGTATCGGATAGAATACTTGCCTGAGCGACTGGGGGTTACGAATGGCTCGGGACGAGTCTGGTAACCTATAAACAACAAGTAAGTTGGAATTAAACCAAAGTCACTTGTGAATCTATACTTTAACTAACTTAGACTCTAACGCTTGTTTTGCGCTCACTGATTCGCTTAAGTCACTCGGGTACCCTCGGCTCCACCATTTTTAATAATTTAACCTTTACGAGTTTTAAAGCGATTCCTTCGCGAGTGACTTACCAACTGCCTAAAACACTTACCATAAATGTTTCATGCATTAATTAACCCTTTTTGGTCTTTAACCTACATTTCAAAGTAAGGCGAGGGAAAAAGTTTCGTTCGCGAAACGCCGTTACTTGAAACGGTCGTTTCTCCTAAACCGTAAATCGGAATCGAACGAACTACATATCAAAACGAAGCTCGTAACATGAACTATCTAAACATGACAATGGTCAAAACCTAGCAGTGAGTTCAAGGGTTCTGATGTTAAGAACAAAAAAAACAGTCTACGGTAAATCGGACATTACGACGGCTATGTTTACGCGATTTCCCAAATTTAAACCACTCGATACCAACCACAAATCAACCCCAAATCAATCATACAACCAATATCCATCCTTATCACATCATAACAACCCCAAAAAATCCATATTAACCATTTATACTTATTCCTCACATGAACTAAAAGCTTTACTTAGGTTCTTTAACTAATTACCAAGATTTACAACTCCAACAATACAACAAAACCAACTAATCTCTACAAACTCAACCAAACTTCAACCAATCAAGCATCATGCCTCACATATGCTATATCAAACACATTCAATCCTAATTACTCAAAACTAAAGCTAGGGTTTGTAGTTTATACCTTCCTTGGAGAGTGGAGAATCAAGAGGATGGCTTGGAATCACCTTTAAAGCCCTTAACCAAGCTTAATCTAAACAAAACTTCAAGAACACAAATTTTAGTTCTTGAAAACACTATTCACCATCTTCTTTGATGATTTATAGAAAAAGATTGGCTTGGAATTAGAAGCTTAAACTTATAGGAAGTATGTAACTTAACTAGGAGGAGCTAGGATAATTACCTTGGAAAATAACAAGTGGAGGAGCTTGGACTTCCCATTTCTTAAGAAACCACCCGAGAGCTTCATGAACAAGCCTTGGTTGCTTTTGATTTTTGATGAAAATGGTTTTTGCTTGGCTTGGTTGCTTGGTTTTTGTGCTTGCTTTAGTCAATTACCTTCTTGCCCTTGAATTTGTGTGGTTCTCATTCAACCACACCTCCTTCCTTCCCATGTCATGCTTATATCATCCTCATGATGTCATCCTCCCTTCCTTGTCCTCCTTCTATTGGTTGGATGACATCATTCCCACTAATCCCTTTGATTAACTTCCTAATCGTTTGCCTAATGACCGCTGATCTGTTATACGGTTCGCTTAACTTTCGTTCTCGTTTATCGTTTGAAGGATCATACCCGGGATCTTATTACTTAGGTTCCCTTAACCTTTCTCAATACATTATATTCCTTTTTATGATCCTCCATTATAATCCTTTAATTTAAATCCTTTTTATCCTATTACCTCATACTCAATTCTCTCCGTATCTTGTGGATTTCCGGGAAAAACCAAAGTGTTCGGAATTGGATTCTGACGATCTTTACATACACTTATATACTTCATAGAGTACTAATAATATCCCAGAATATCCATAACAGAACCCCTACATAGTGTGGCATGAAAAGTTTTCTCATTCAGCAAAAACACTATTCATAAGGGTTTCAAAATTTTCCAAAAATTGGGGTTATTACAGTCTCCCCTCCTTAAAAGGATTCCGTCCCGGAATCAGATAGAAAACAAATGGGGATACTTTCTTAGCATTACACTTTCTAACTCCCGAGTCAATTTTCCACATTGTGGTTCTACCATCAAACTCTGACTAGTTTGATAACCCTTCTCCAAAGCACTTGTTCCCTTTTTACCCTATAACCCTTCCTGGTTGCTCCATATAGGTTACGTCGGGTTACATATCTATGCGCTCATATGCCTCTATTTGTCTGGCATCTGAATTACACTTCCTTAATATTAATACGTGGAACACGTTATGAACTTGCTACAGGTTCGGGGGTAGGGCTAGCTCATATGCTAACTTCCCAAACGTCTTAATATATCCAAGGGTCCAACAATTGGTGGACTTAGCTTTCCTTTCTTTCCGAATCCCATCAATCCTTTCCAAGGGATACCTATAACATTTCTAGGTCCCCTATTTCGTACTCTTTATCCTTTCGTGTCAAATCAACATACTTATCATGTCCATCTTGGGCTACTACCAGCCGTCCTCTGATTAGATCTATCATATCCTTGGTCCTTTGGACTACTGCGGGTCCGAGCATCTTGCGCTCTACAACTTCATCCTAACATAAGGGAGATCGACATTGTCTTCCTTCAAGGATCTCATAAGGCGACATCTCGATAATGACATATGATCTATTGTCGTAAGATAACTCAATCCGAATTAAGTGATCATTCCAAATTCTTTCAAGTCTATTACACAGACTCTCATCATAGCTTCCAATCATTAGAGCTCTTGCTTCTCAATACCCATTCTTTTCCAGTTCGTAATCGCTACTACCTTCCGTTCCTAATATTATACGGGTTATACTTTTGCTTGTTAGCGTTCTATAACCTTTTAATAACCACGTCAACCTTAGTATCACGAATGTGTTCCCATTCCGCATACTACCACCACTTTATTACTCCTTTTTCAGTTGTTTCTATTTTCCAAAATTTGATCAATCAAATAGAAGTAAAGGAATTTGTTGAGAGATCACTATGATCATGAACACTTGTTATATTGCATAGTTAGTACAGAAGGTGGCCAGCCTTTAGTACTTGACAAGCAATTAAACAACATGTGGTATCCTACTAGGCTTCTATCACAAAGATAGATAGTCATTCGGCAATACCTCCCCTTCTGGAAGGGTTGTTCTTCTCAGCTTACATGAAATGAAAAGAAGAGAAAAGAACGAACTGAAGAGAATTGTATATATGAAAAAAAAATATACTGCCACAAAATATCTGGCTTGGAACCTACCTCTGAACTATAGAGGTTTGTCATAGAAGAACAAAACATATATGTATTTATATCAACATCAAGTATTATAGCATCGCATTTCACGTGCCTAAATATTTTCGCTATCCCGTCCATCATTCTATGGACCCATGCTCTTCCTCGAGCTTATACACAATTACCTTTGAAACTCCCTCGACATCGAAAATCGAATCTGGGATCTCATTCTAGACATCATCGTTACTTGAATTCTATGCTTGCACCGCAACCTTCCTTGTATAATAATACGACTCTCTATTGATAAGAAAGAATAATTATTCACTAGGTAGATACTCTACTTAATTAGTCTATCAATGATAACTTATACACTACCACTACCCGATTAGTGGTACTCAATCTCAACACCCATTCCAATACAACTCTCACGGTTGTAATCAGCTCATTACTCGCAGAATCATTGCTGCCTTACTAAGGTCCACCACTGACCTACTGTAGTCATTCATTTTCCATGAAGTCTTAATAACTAACCATACGGAGTCCATCCATCTCGTATCTAATTCTCCTAAGGAGTTAACATAACCACCAATCACAATTCATGAAGAACACTCCAAACTCTGACGTACTTTCATGACATGAAGCAGATAAAAGTGCAGAAGAGTTTCAATCAAAGCAACGATAGCAGGTTAATACCATTCTTAATCATACGCCCTAAATAGAAGAATTAACTCAAGGGTTCATCTAGTCCTTTTTGAAATATGGTCCTGGCTTATCTCAAGATAGGACCTTCTAAGATAGATAGCCCGTTCATGGCGATTACACGAATTAAACATTTACCAACTACTATTACGGTTGGGTATTGCACAGTCATCAGAAGGAATGTCAGTCTTCCAAACCATAATTCAACCTTCACATTTTTTTAACCATCATCACTGTATTCTTTTGGCACACGCGCCTATAATTATCCACTTACCTTTAAAGTGTCGGCCACCTCTTTGGCCTTTCCTGATAGTAAAATTTCCTTACAGTCAATGTCATTTTAACCACCTCCAAATAAATTTTCTACCTTATTTCAATCACAGCTTATGTGAAGATGTTTTCCTTAAAATCTGATGAGTAAAAAAAAATATCACCATTTTTCCATAAGTTATTGCCTCAATCTTTAGAGGTTAATCACTGTCACGACTGACTCTCAATCATACTTAGAACATCTTTTATCCTAGGCCCTAATTGCCCTGACAATTTCAACCTTTACTGGTTCGATCCATACTTTCTCGTGGTTTAACACGTGCCCCACTTGGCAACATCATAATTACGTCATATTTCCTTTATCAACATTTCTATTCTTGAGAATTTTGAATATTACTTTTCTCCTTGTAAAACCTCTAAGGCTATCCTTGAATCGTTCCTCCTGTATTCCCTAGATACAGGGCATATCAAAATACCATATACTAATACTAGAATCATTGTCTATATACTTTTGAAAAAAAAAAAAAAATTCTCCACTGATTCTTTAAAGGTTGTTATTACCTTAATCCTTTCCAATTCATACTGTCAAATTTCATATTATCCCTATTAAGGGTGAAATGCCAACCTTTATGCATTCCCCTAGGATTCATTTTAAGTTACCGATGTTCTATCCTTAATTCCACCTTTGAAAAGGTACATGCATCCATCCATGGATAAATAAAGTCATATATCCCTGATAAGGGTATCTTATTCAATCATTTCCACCTCGATAGTCTATACCGAATTTCACAATAGCATCCTTATTCAAGTTAAGGTCAATCCACATGGCCTCCAAAAGATAAAAATGGTTATCCGCTTTTCTTTCCTGATTTGGTAATGATCACATGGATGATCTGGAAGATATTGGTCGTGTTCAACGTGAACTTCTTCTTAATAAATCCTTATTTACTTTTGTTGTTTATCTCAACAGTCATCTCAATGTTGGGATATCTTTCATACCTGGAGTCTCCCTTCCTGGGTATCAAGCCACCGGTCTTACACTTCACATTCTTGAAGGTCACATCCTTCATCTAATTTTCTTGATTTCTTACTTTCTTGTCTCCTCAGTCTATCCGCGTCTCATTGTCTATCCTTCGAATTATCTCAAGGTTTCCTCGAATCCTCCCAACTTACAGGGGATAAACTATATGTATCTCTTATGCCCTCAACCATCAATTTTAACTCATGGTGAATCACCCTCATCCTGACGATTACATACTCTTCTATTTCTATTTCTACGAGTCTTTAGGGTTTCCTCATACCCAACTCCCTTATCATTCCTCAAACTCTATTACCGTTATATTCCTTTCTCTTATCATTATTTCATGAACCAACACAACATAAGCATTGATTCCTAACATTCCGTCATTCTGGATTCGTGTCTTCAGAACGAATCTTGACAACTTTTACAACTTAAATTCACAATTCATCATACTCGTCTGCCTTTGTTCTGGCTCTAAAGCTTTTACTCTATCTCTATAACCTTGGGAAGTACTTTCCTGAAAACAATTGACTGAACTTAAATCAGTTTATTATAATCTCTTGCTCCGTGCCTTCCTTGGTCTTTCACCAGCGGGTGGTCTCTCTCTTAGGAGGGTGAGTGATAAAAACAGTCTTTTGTGATTCATCAATCATTTAGAATCTCAAATGATTCCTATATTTCCTTTAGCCAGGCTCTTGCCTCGACTAGGTCAACCTGTTCCTTGGAACTCTGAGAGCTTAGCGATTTAAAGGTCCTGAAAGAATTTCTCACCTAACTGTCTCCTCAGGGTGGTGGTTGGGGATAATAGTCTAAGTTCTCTTTAGACAGGTCCATGAATTGCCGTATAGGAGTACCGTCTCGGGTCTCCTTTCCTTACTCGACTTTCTGTTTCCTTAGTATGAAATGTTTCAATCTTCTCCCATAATCGGGGTTATCTTATACATTAAAAACCTTGTTTTCCACTCTATTATGTCATGGGTTCCTTCTATCTTGATGGCGACCTCCCTGACTATCACGTTCAGGGTTTGCTCTAAATCTTATTCCTCAAACTATGGCTCTCATCTAAGTTCTCATCCTTACGCTCTTGAACTTTCGGAACCCAAATTCTATAGGAATACTTCATTATTCCCTTATCATCTTTCTCGATATTAATCTTTTATCTAATTGTTGGCTCTCTGCCTTCATTCATAACTTTTTCTGGCACAATATGATCTTTTCCAATAATTCGGGCTGTATTGCTATCTCAAACAGCTTTTCGGTACCGGCTCCGGTTACCTTCAGTACTATTTCCATTTTCTCAAAATCTCTTATAAACTCTCCAAAAGACATTATCATCTTGAGTCTCTCCTTTTTACTAAGGGCATCAGCCACCATATAGGCTTTCCCCGAATGATAAAGAATCTCCCAATCATAATTCTTGATTAGCTCTAACCGCCTCCTCTGGCGTATGTTGAGCTCTTTCTACGTAAGAATGTACTAGAGCACTTATGGCTTAGGTAATTCTCGCACTTCTCTCCATACAAGTAGTGCCTCCAATCTTTAGGGTAAAACTATTGCCACGAGCCTAAGCTCATGGGCGGGGATATCGAATTTCATATTACCTTAATTATCTTGACGCAGACGCGATTATCTTGCTGTGCTAAGAAGCACCCTAATTCCTTATGCGAAGCGTCACTTACAAATCACAAAATCTCATTTTCCATCCGGCAATGCCAGCATAGGGGCCATCACCAACCTCTGCTTCAGTTCTTGAAAGCTGTTCTCGCATTTCTCTGTCCATTCGAACTTCTCAGTCTTACGAGTAAGCCGCGTTAAAGGGGTTACTATCTTTACAAACTTGAACGAACCTCCGGTAGTCGACCTAACCATGGTCATCAATTCATCAGTGGTCCTTTATCCAATCTTGTCAGGATCCTCCATGGGATCCTCCTCAACAACTATCCCTTCTAGGACAACATCCTCAACCGCTACATCCTCAATATCAACATCATCTGGTCCTGCATTAGGACACTCTATCGGATCCACAATCCGATCTCCAATTAGTAATAAAACATCATCGCGCTGTTGCTCCTCAACCTCAGGGTTCGGAGTCCCGCTACTCTATACGATAACGAACTACGCTTCTATCGCTACATTTATAAGGGTTCTCATAAGGGTTTTAACTGTCAGTGCTACGTTAGGTAGCCCGACTATGAACTTGGCAAGAGTTCTTATTATCTTAGTTAACTTATTATCTTAACGTCCCATCATCTCTGAGGTTTATAACGCTTAGCTCTGATACCATTTCTGTAACACCCCCAGATCCGGGGTCGGGGATCCGGGTCGTCACGGTCTTTCTTTCCACAATATCACTTCACTTAATTAATAATAATAACCTTATGCTGTGACCCCACACTAACACACACCACAACCCGTTATAGTCTCAGAGATGAAATTTAAATAAGTACAAGTCTTTGAATCCACAATTTAAAAGTTATTACAACCCAAAATGATTGCTTGATAATTTACAGTTAATTGCCATTATTTGCCACAAGTTATAATTATACATAATTGATTCTCAAAAGTAGATGGTCTGATCTACAATAGATCTACCTCTGCAGCTATAGCAGCTACAACATCAACGGGAAGACGCAGGACGCTTCCCACGCGCTTGCGCTGGGTCTGCTGGAGTCTGGCCATCTTTCCTAACTGTTGTTGTGTGATGAAGAAATAAAGCAAGAGTGAGCCTTACAGCTCGCAAGATAATACATAGTGATAACAATAATATAAGTATCTAAATGGATACTTACTAGAATCTTTTATCGTGTGTAAGATAATTACTAGTATATACTTACTAGTATATGAGCTTTCTCATAGTACTCATGAAAGTCTTGGTCAAAAGAAATGAACCAAGTTTGATATCTTAATGCGATGGAGTCGCAAAATATTCAGTATATATACATATATACTTTTCAAAATATTGGAAGTCCTCTTCCATGCATAATATACACAAAATCCCAGTGTATAACTGTATAAAAAAATATCGTTGCAAGGTGATCTCATATATCTAACCTTGTCTCAACGTTTTTCTGAAAATCTTTGTCATACATAAGACAATTATTAATTAGATATAAGTTTAAAAGATGAAGTTACCAAATACTTCACTACACTTATATCATTCCCATATACTACTTGAACTACCACCGTTCAAGTTATAATCAATTTCAAAAGTTCATCCCACTGATGAGACCACAAGATAAGACTTGAATAGATTCAATCTTTGAAATATTATTGAATGAAAAAGTTATGAGATACTTTATTTAGTCCCGATATATATATATCCACATATATATATCTCTTAAACATTTCCTGGAACCTCTGTTATGTAAAGTATGAACAGAGTTTGAAACATCCAATGAATTTTGGAAAGGAAAAGAATTTTGGCATAAACCCGATATCTCGCTGATCAGGCAAAGATACCAATAAGTAACCTTTTCTACTAGTAGATGGACGAATTCCCCACTGGTCATCACCCTGGTCATAATTAAGACCTATGCTGGACTGCCACTCAGCCACCTATGCATTTGATGGACTCCCACTGAGCCACTTACACAATAATAGACCGTACCCCGGCCTGTCGCTTATGCCGACTCAATGAGAGGGGCTTACTTCCCGAATGTTGGGCAAGTAATCAATTCATTTACCAAATCTGCAACCTTGTTGCGAATATAAAATACACCACAGAGCCGGATTCCCCAGGTTTTGAGCGAGTATTTAAATCCCCTTAAAAGGAAGATCTTAAATATAAAAAAATGAGTTTTGGGATCCGCTCTGACTAAAAAAAAAATCATTTTGAAGACTCGAAAACACTTTAAAGAGTGTTTGGAGTAAGGCTGATTTAATGAAGTAAATCAGTCCCCAGAATATTAGAAAATATCTGAATATTATTAATTAAATAATATTCCCATAAAGAATAATCTTTATAAAAAAAATAATTGAAGTATAAGTATTAAAATTTATACTTGAAACGAGTATTAAATAACCAAAGATATACTTATATGAAAGTATTATCTTTATTTGAATAATCGAAAATAAGTTTGATTATTTACACCTTATTCTTTAATAAAATAAAGAATATATTTCAGCAAATAATCGGAGTCATAGATCCTCAAATGAATATTCAAATAATATTCAATAAATAAAATAAGCTGAGTCATAATACCTCGAATGAATATTATAAATAATATTCATTAAATAAAATAAAGGAGTCATACATCCTCAAATGAATATTCAAATAATATTCAATAAATAAAATAAGCTGAGTCATAATACCTCGAATGAATATTATAAATAATATTCATTAAATAAAATAAAGGAGTCATACATCCTCAAATGAATATTCAAATAATATTCAATAAATAAAATAAAAAGTCATACGCCTTCGAATAATATTCGAAATAATATTCAATAATAAAATAAAGTTTAAAGTTATCGAATAAACCTTATTCGATTAATAGTTTGGAAAACTATAACCATATATATATATATGAATATATATATATATATATCCATATCCATATATACAAGATTACTCGGGATCCTCGACTCCCGGTTTTAGAAAATATTTTCACCTTTGGGTCCCTATACTAAGGGTATATGCAAGATGCAACTATCCTCTAGCATAGGTATTATCAAATAAACCAACAGATATATATCTCAAGAATATAAAACAGGCATGCATATATACCATATCACATGCTACAATATATCGCAACATTTGCTAAATAACAATCATGCAATATCACAAGATAATGCATATACATACATTTACATCACAACAACAGTGTATCAGATAGAATACTTGCCTGAGCGACTGGGGGTTACGAATGGCTCGGGACGAGTCTGGTAACCTATAAACAACAAGTAAGTTGGAATTAAACCAAAGTCACTTGTGAATCTATACTTTAACTAACTTAGACTCTAACGCTTGTTTTGCGCTCACTGATTCGCTTAAGTCACTCGGGTACCCTCGGCTCCACCATTTTTAATAATTTAACCTTTACGAGTTTTAAAGCGATTCCTTCGCGAGTGACTTACCAACTGCCTAAAACACTTACCATAAATGTTTCATGCATTAATTAACCCTTTTTGGTCTTTAACCTACATTTCAAAGTAAGGCGAGGGAAAAAGTTTCGTTCGCGAAACGCCGTTACTTGAAACGGTCGTTTCTCCTAAACCGTAAATCGGAATCGAACGAACTACATATCAAAACGAAGCTCGTAACATGAACTATCTAAACATGACAATGGTCAAAACCTAGCAGTGAGTTCAAGGGTTCTGATGTTAAGAACAAAAAAAACAGTCTACGGTAAATCGGACATTACGACGGCTATGTTTACGCGATTTCCCAAATTTAAACCACTCGATACCAACCACAAATCAACCCCAAATCAATCATACAACCAATATCCATCCTTATCACATCATAACAACCCCAAAAAATCCATATTAACCATTTATACTTATTCCTCACATGAACTAAAAGCTTTACTTAGGTTCTTTAACTAATTACCAAGATTTACAACTCCAACAATACAACAAAACCAACTAATCTCTAC
Source organism: Apium graveolens (assembly GCF_009905375.1). Lineage (NCBI taxonomy): Eukaryota > Viridiplantae > Streptophyta > Magnoliopsida > Apiales > Apiaceae > Apium > Apium graveolens. Next base: position 253,295,429 of record NC_133651.1, on the reverse strand, counting down.
AAACTCAACCAAACTTCAACCAATCAAGCATCATGCCTCACATATGCTATATCAAACACATTCAATCCTAATTACTCAAAACTAAAGCTAGGGTTTGTAGTTTATACCTTCTTTGGAGAGTGGAGAATCAAGAGGATGGCTTGGAATCACCTTTAAAGCCCTTAACCAAGCTTAATCTAAACAAAACTTCAAGAACACAAATTTTAGTTCTTGAAAACACTATTCACCATCTTCTTTGATGATTTATAGAAAAAGATTGGCTTGGAATTAGAAGCTTAAACTTATAGGAAGTATGTAACTTAACTAGGAGGAGCTAGGATAATTACCTTGGAAAATAACAAGTGGAGGAGCTTGGACTTCCCATTTCTTAAGAAACCACCCGAGAGCTTCATGAACAAGCCTTGGTTGCTTTTGATTTTTGATGAAAATGGTTTTTGCTTGGCTTGGTTGCTTGGTTTTTGTGCTTGCTTTAGTCAATTACCTTCTTGCCCTTGAATTTGTGTGGTTCTCATTCAACCACACCTCCTTCCTTCCCATGTCATGCTTATATCATCCTCATGATGTCATCCTCCCTTCCTTGTCCTCCTTCTATTGGTTGGATGACATCATTCCCACTAATCCCTTTGATTAACTTCCTAATCGTTTGCCTAATGACCGCTGATCTGTTATACGGTTCGCTTAACTTTCGTTCTCGTTTATCGTTTGAAGGATCATACCCGGGATCTTATTACTTAGGTTCCCTTAACCTTTCTCAATACATTATATTCCTTTTTATGATCCTCCATTATAATCCTTTAATTTAAATCCTTTTTATCCTGTTACCTCATACTCAATTCTCTCCGTATCTTGTGGATTTCCGGGAAAAACCAAAGTGTTCGGAATTGGATTCTGACGATCTTTACATACACTTATATACTTCATAGAGTACTAATAATATCGCAGAATATCCATAACAGAACCCCTACATAGTGTGGCATGAAAAGTTTTCTCATTCAGCAAAAACACTATTCATAAGGGTTTCAAAATTTTCCAAAAATTGGGGTTATTACATCACTAGTATATTGGGATGAGGTTGGAGAACGTAAAGTTTTGGGTCCAGAATTAATCCAACAGACTAAAGAAAAGATAGAACTCATTCGAAAACGATTGGATGCAGCACAAAACATGCAACGCAAATATGCAGATCAAACAAGGAAGGATATGGACTACCAGGAAGGAGAGCATGTGTTACTCAAAATCTCGCCATGGAAAGGATTAACCAGATTCGGCAACAAGGGGAAATTGAAGCCACGATACGTCGGACCCTTTGAAATTTTGAAGAAAGTGGGAAAAGTTGCTTACGAATTAGCTTTACCGCCTCATATGCAACATATTCACAATGTGTTTCACGTGTCGATGCTTAAGCGATATAATCCGGATTCTAGGCATGTAATAGAATATGAACCAGCAGATATCCAACCTCATTTGTCTTTTGTAGAACAGCCGATAAGAATTCTAGATCGGCGATAGAAAGTGCTAAGAAATAAGTCCGTGTCCTTAGTGCGAGTTTTGTGGAGAAACCCTATGGTTGAAGAATCAACCTGGGAACTTGAGAGTGAAATGTTAGAGAAATATCCTCATTTGTTTTCATAGCGAGATTCTGAGGACAAAATCCTATTAAGGGGAAGGATGTAACGCCTGGGAAATTTACGTCTATATTATATCATATTTATAATAAATTACGTGTGTTGATGTGTCATTTATGTGGAATTATCTGTCAAACCCTAATTGCTATGTGTTACGTGCATTCTGTGTCGTCCCGGCATTTTTAAGGTATTTTCCTGGTATTTTATTTTTCATTTATAGCTTTCATTTCAAATGTTTTACGACCCGAACCATGATTTTAAAGCAGGTATTTCAAATAAAACAATGGGCCTTATTTTTCATCAAACTGTTTTTACCATCGCCATATTCTGAACATTTAGGTATTTTATAAATTTTCTCGTTTTGCGAAAAATGACTTTTCCAGGCTCCATTGGGTGTTAAAAACCCCACAAAAATCACATTTTTATTTTTATAAAATTATAGGACTTTTATTTATACCATTTCTTTGTAGTTTTGCATTATTCACAATTTTTGGAAAATTTTGGCATATATATTGCATATATAAAATATTTATAAATTAAATTTTAATACTCAAAAATTATAAAATTAGGGGGTTATTAATTTTAAAAAGTATAGAATTAGGGCCTTAATTTTATTTAGGAGTATTAATTTCACTACTATAAATAGCCTAATTTTTATTTAATTAATTAAAATTAATCATTAAAAATCAGAAAATTAGTAAATTTCTCTACAAACCGGGTCGGGTAGAACAACTGCGGGTCGAAGAATCAATCGGTGATTTTGAACTGAATACAACATCAAATCAAGTGATTCCAGTAACCAAATCGAAGGTTTTCATCTGTACTTTATGTTTCTATTATCAATTTCATGTTTTAATCCGTAGTTTTTGATTTTCAATTTCTAGGGTTTATGTTCGAATTAGGACTTTTTGATTCTAGGATTATTATGATGTTTTAATGATTGATATAGTTTCCTGATGTGATTTACAGTTGATTCACGGTTTTTAATTGATCAAACGATACCTAGATAGCAAAGTTCAATTATTAGGGTTTATACCGAATTTTCAAATTACAACTCGATGATTTCTGTGAATATTTGGTTCCTGATATGTTAGGGGTTAGATTGTATGTGTTCTTAGCTTCGATTTGCACTATTAAATGTTAAGTTTCATGTACAAACGAATGATTTCGATATTTGGTCGGATTTTGAAGTCGGTTTGGCGGGAGAACTGGTTTCAGGTATGTTTTTGGTTCGTTTGGGCCGGGAATAGATTGGGGTAGTTGCCAGGAATGAAAACCCTGTGAAAAACGAACCAAATGGATCTGTTTTTGGCCTGAAAATGGGCTGCCGGAATCTTGGCCAGTCACCGGATTCTGGGCAGATTCCGGTCATGTTCTTCATGACCCGGAATTGACCCATTTGACCCATTTTCCAGAACCCGATTTTGATCCATTTCTGTCAGGTATGATTTTCTGACAGATGTTTCTGGGAATTAATTTTATTTTTATTTTATTTTAATTATAAAATCAGTTTTATTTATTTTATAAATTAATTAATTAATTAATTAATTTATATTGTAAATAATTCTGAAATATTTTCTAAAAATCAGATTTAATTATTTTCTTAATTATTTATTAATTATTTAAAAATGATTACTTATTATGATAATTAATCAAATAAATTTCAATAAATCATAATAAATTCATTTTAATTCCAAAAATTATAGAATAATCATTTTTAGTTCTGATTTTTCTTAAATAATTATTTAAAAATTATTTTAGGGTTTAAAAATTATTAATAATTATTTATATTGAATAATAAACTAATTTATCTGTATTTAATTGATATTAATTAGACCGTTGGTCCGATTCGAGCGAAACGAAAGCCCTTTGACTCAGAAAAATGAATTATTTTCATTAAAAATAATTTTAAAGCCTAATTTCTTCTAGAAATTTGTTGACATTGTTATTTATTTGATTATCCGTCGAATTGCGTGCTAAGACGAGTCCGAAAAATAGGAAACGAGCCAGATAGTGATCAGTTGAGCGATCAACGAATCGGTTTTGATTCTAAAAATTATTTTAACTATTAAAAATGATTATGTTCTTATGTGCTTATGTGTATTATGTGGTTAATCGAGTCTTACTTCCTAATATATAATATACGAGTCAGTCATAAGCGCATGGGTAGACAATAGGAACGATGTGAAGTCGATTCAAGACATAATTGAAGTATGAAATGACTAAACCAGTCTATTTCTCTAACAGAAGCTAAGCCAGCAAGGCAGGTTGAGTCAGTGATAGACAAAGGTGCCATATTTGCAGTGAGTCACGCATAATGCAAGTTTTTCCCCTATTCTACTTTCAGAATAGTGATATTTCTTCAGATTCTTATTACGCATGCACTCTTTTGATTTTCTTGTTCATATTTCATTTCGATTCTTGATTTCTCCTTTTCATTTGAATTCATTGTTCATATTCCAATTATTACTCACAAATATTGATATATTCCGGTGATTAAAATATATCAAAGCATACCAATTGTTCCGGTTGTTATCCCATGGACTAGATAGTAATACTTTTGGGGATTAAGTTTACTTAATCCTAAGGACCGGGAGATAACCGGATCCTTGAGATGGGCCGTAGTGCCTGGGTGCCCGACGGGATCTATATAGTGGGATATAGATCTACACTGTATCCTGGCTGATCAGCAGGGTATAGATGCGAACTTGTGTCCAGTTTAGTTTGTTGTACTCGCCAGTAATGGCCTTCTTTCTACTCTCGCGGGGTTATATCCTTGGAGATATACCCAGGTTACCATTTCATTTAAACTGCTTAAACACTATTTATACTTTGTGGACTTGTTGAGCAATTTTGGCTCACCCCTTTTTGTTGTTATTCACCTTATTGTTTTCAGTTAAGAAAGAATATGAAACCCATCAGGACTCGAGTGGTAAAGAAGCGGGTCAAGCCTCGGGATCCTCTCATACCCAAGGTGTTGATCCCAATCCAGGAAGAAAGCTTTGAATTGCCCGAAAAGGTGGAGTGTAGATAGTTAGTGTGTGTGTTTGAATAAAAAGATGAGATTAGTTTAAAACTAGTTAGATAATGGTTTGTAATAAAGAGAGTTTGTAAGATTTTGAATTTGGTTTGTAATAAAGTAGTTAGTGGTTCTTGTTTTCATACTTTAACCTAAAAAGATCTTGGTTAGTGTTAAAGGGGTTTAGATTCATTGCTTTATTATTTTTTAATCAGATTGTACAGGTTTGGTAATTAGCTAGTAACCCCCAGACTTATACCCCGGGTCTGGAGGGCGTTACAATTTAAGTATATATAGTAGCCCATGCATAGTAGAAGTCCATACAATTAAAAACACCAATTCAAAGCTTAATGGAGCGTTATAAAGTGTCATAAATGCCACTCAACATACCCCCAAACATGAATCGATGCTTGTCCTGAAGGATAAACAGACTCAAAGAATAAGAAATAAAAATACATGAATGCAACTATATGAATGCAACGATCCCCATAGAATAACTAAACCAATCAACAAGCAACATCTCAACAAATGCAGTTATTCGCATAAAGATCAATCAAACCCCACAAATCAACTTACAAATCAGAGACGTGCGTGTGTGCAAATGCTTACAGACATACTATCACAACTAGATCAATAATCATGACTCACTACTCATCAAAGCAATCGCAAGGTTATAGATAATATAAAAGATAGACTCAAAATAACTTATAACACTTCAATTCTTATATTGGAGTTTTATATGGATTCACGCTTTTCTTCATAACACATAAACAACACAAATATGCTTATTAGACCGTGCAATGAGTGAGGTCCACAAAACACTTATACAATAGTACCCATATAGCGAGCGTTAGGTTAGCGAGTCCCATACTATAAAAGTCTTAGGTCACTAGGCACAAAGTCCCCTAAGAACTTAATAACTCGAGTACTAAAGAGTCAACTCATGATCAATTATACATAACACCTATTTTTTTCTCTTTTTTTCTTTTCTTTTTTCTTTCACAAATTTCTGAACGATTGCGTTTCGCTCCATCTCGTTCAAACCTAGACTACTCATATAAATATGAGCCGACTACTAGCCATTTGACACCTAGCCACAACAACTAGCAATGAAATCCAATTTTTAAATATCCATGTTAATTTATTATTAAGAGAATATCCTAAATTCTAAATATAAACAAGCGATCAAACCTTGACAAACAAATAAACCATGACCATAACCTAGCCCTCAAGCAACCTATAAGACTTAGTGAAATAAAATTGTCTCTAGCATGCAAATCAATTTGATAAAACTTAACATTACTAAATACGACATCACTTCACTAGAATCAATATCAAAAATCAATCGGAAAAATCATCTACGGGATCATGTTATTATGCAAATGCATGAAACTATATGAACAAACTATCATAAAAACTATAAAAATAAAAATAAAAAAACTACTACATGGAAAACATACAACTATCACGAATATGCAAACTATATGCGACTCACACAAAACATATTCCTTCAACTACTACCCCCAACCTTAAAATTTTCACTATCCTCAGTGAAGGTATTAGTAAGGAATCAAGCATACCTACTCGAAATCAGGATCCTCACCCCCAACGGGTAAAGTGTCAGGCGTGTCTGGAGGTGGATACACGGAGTCCTCACCAAATACTGGCCACTGGATGTCAACACCTGTGGCTCTAAAAGCAGTCCCTAGTGCCTGGGTGAGATCTGTTAGTGTTTGTGCCCTAGAGACAACACTATAATATTTTAGTTTAAGATATTAGGATTATTAATTTTATGTTATATCGATTATTCTCTTTATAATTTATTAATTCTTAATTTACTTCGATATAAATGTTAGATTAATAAATGTCCTTGGAATATGATATGCAATTCTATATCTCTAAGTACGTGACTTAGAAATAAGATTATGAGAATAGTATCAATATTCCTAAAGGTCCCTAGTCGAGTATTATTATTAAGGGACAATAATAATGCATTAAGACTGGTGTGTTTGTTGACTGATGATCACATCTCATTGATCATAGGTATAGTGATACTAAAGTCAAAAACACAGGCAGATGTATATGTACATGGTGCTGGACAGACTCAATGTGAGATTCTATATGTCTGTTGTGTCATAAGTAATTCTCACAGTGATAATGATGTAATGGTCCTTAGAACTGAAGTCATTATATTTCTATACGAGAATTAATATACATTGATTCCATTAAAAGTTATCCTTGACCGGGTAATGATAAAAGTGGACATTGGGTATATTATGAATCGTATGAGAAATATGAATGATCTAGATGGGATTTAACCCTCCTACTTTAGGAGTGATATTATTGGCCTCTTGTGTGAGCTAGACTATGAAATGCGTGGCCACGCTCAAATATTGATTTGATATGATAGTCAACTCATTGATAAAGGAAACTTTGATTAAACTATGATGATGATGACATATTACATGCCTCTAGTTTAATCTATAATATATGGTTAAAGGGACTATATTACATTGTACATTATTCACAAAAGGTTTAATCGATCACCGATTCAATTATTATTACTTGGGTAGCAATGATGTATTACTACATGCCACTCATTGTTTACGATTTTAAATTAGATTTAAAATCCGTTGCCAACGTAATAATAACCTATAGGGTCACACACTAAGAATGCTTGAAGGATTATTTAATTTAAATTGAATTTAAATTATATTAACGTAATTCGAATTATTTATAATATTAATTATGTATGACCTAATTAATTAGATAAATATTGATATTCAAATTTACTAATATTAATTATGAAATTTATTTGTTAAATAATTAAGTGAGACTTAATTATAATACAAATAGGAATTTCGAATTAATAATAACTCCTAATTAGTAAAGAGTTATAATTCGTTTTTCTACTCTCTATATAATATCTCTTGTGTGGCTGATTTTGTAAGCAAGACTTTTACTAAAACCCTAGCTACCAAGAGAGAAGATGGAGAGAGCAAGAAAAAACGAGTTTGTGCTAGTACACATCCAATCCTTGAGTTCAAGCATTCGTGTGAATACCGATAGAGCGTAGATCGCGAGAGCGGGATGCGTGGTGATTGAATAAGCTCTGGATCTCCATTAGTCAACCAATTGGTAAAACTTCTTAAGGTAAACAATTTGATCTACGAATTAAATATATGTTTTTTGCATGGATCCCGCGACAGGTTTCAAAAATTATGATTTTTTACGTTTTTAATTACTATTTCCGTTGCGTTTATGTGCTCGAAACCCTTCAATGACATCAGAGCTACTTGCGAAAAGTATTTAATTCATTTATGTGTTTACTGGTTTTATGATGATAACATGTATACAATATTCCATGACTATTATGTATGCGATTTTGTATATTTTACATTTTGTTATGTTTATATATGCGTATGTATGTATATATTTTGAATATATGATATTCATGAGAGTTGTATAATCATATGATGATTATATAATATGTATATATACTGATATATATATGTTTTATGTTTGTTCTTATTATATGAATCGTATTTGATACGATTCTGAATCCTATGCAGCAGATTTGTTGAAATCTGGGTATGGTGTCCGATTTTGGCGAACAAAATATGCTATTTTATATGGAATCGAGCGTCTAAACAAAAAAGATAGCTAAAGCTATTATCGACTAATCTGTAAGGCATTTGACGTCATTTAGACCCTGTATTCTGCGATTTAATGTTATCAGATTTAATTTCGAATTTTCTGATTTTTGCTATATTTGGTTTTTATGATTAGATCATGATGGGTATGTTATGTTAAGCTCATATTATGTGTTTAACATGTTCTTATATGTTAATTGATCATGGTGGATGCTTATGGATTATGACCTTAGGTTAATGGTTTTGGTTTTTTAAATACGGCTTGCATGTCGTTTGATCTTGTAATTATTAAATCTCGAATGTAACTCGAGTTCTTATTGTAAGTACATTAGATTAGTTTTTATTTTTCATTCGTGTAATATACATGAAGACATGAAGATTTGAAGATCAAGGAAGGGTAATCTCACATGGAGGCCATCCAAGGAAGCAATACAAGAAAGAAGACATGTAATAGTTAGCCTGTATTTATTTTTCACCTTAGATTGACCTAGATCTTTATCATTAGCTTGATAAATATCACATAGGATAAAGCCATAACCAACCACATTTATTTATTGCACTTTACATATATATGAGCATATGATGAATGTATGTGTAGAGTAGTTTATAAAGATGCATGCTTAATTAGATTAAGGATGTACGTATTAGATACGACACCCATGCCATGCTTTCTAAACAAGATAAAATCTGTAACGACTTAAGATTTTAAAATGAACAAACTATTATGAGATTCTATTGTTTATGAAATACGGAATAAAATACAAATTTTCTTTATTTCTGACATGGGGCGATTTTGTCAAAAGCGAGTTACTTGAACTTGTAAGGTTGTGGGCTTTAAGCGAGACCGTTGTGACTCCCTCACTACTTGGAAATCAAACCATTGACGAATATTGATTTGAAGTATTTTATTCAAGGAAAAATTGGGAATCTCTTTATGATGGGATCATGATCGTTTTAAAATTAACAAAACCCTAAAGTTAATATTAAGTTGATCGGATGCCTTCCAATAAGTCTAATGCGTTAACCCTAGATCGATAAGGAGTGGGTTCGCCAAAGCGAAGTACTCCCATCTATCATGGGAGATGTGTTGAAGTATATTGATACTTTTGACTATTGGGTTTGACTTAACTAAGTTACCACAATAGGATTGTGAACTTAGAGGCATAGAGTTTGGCGAGATTTATTAGATAAATATGAACAAATGTTGTTCCACCAAGCTATCCAAGAGTTATATTGTTGATATAATTGACAAATGTTGTCTACCTAAATAATCATGTTTTAGGAGAAAAGCCAAAGCTGACCTAACGCATGGTGAAATATGGATCTTGGGTCACTAGAAAGGATATAGAAGATGTTCTTTCTGAATTAATAGTTAGGGCTATTGATTTGATAAAAATAGTGGGAAATATATATTGTGTATATATATATGAATAATCACTTGAACATGATTTAATGATCATCTGTAGACTAAGTCATTTTATGCACTTTAATATTGTAGATATCAAATGACAAATAACACAAATAACTTCTCTATGTAATAGTCCTTGAGAAGGACAAGCTGACATTAAATAATTTCCACAATTGACACGAGAACTTGAGGATTGTCCTCAGGTTCAAGGATGTCACTCAAACCTCTCCCTTATTTCTTCTAGCTGAGAATGAAACATGTGCTGAACAAAATGCTTACGAGAAGCAAATTGATTATGCAACTGATGTTTCATGTCTCATGCTTGTAATTATGAGTGCTGAGCTTTAGAAGCAACAAGAGCATAATGATGCTTATGATATGATTGAGCACCTTCAAAGGATGTTTGAAGGATAGGATTGTCAGAAAGATTTGACAATAATAAGGCACCATACTTTTGCATTAATGGGAGAATGATATCCGGTTGGACCACATGTTCTAATGATGATAGGTATATGTACCTTGATATTTTGGGTTTCAAGAATAGTCAAGAGACTCAGCTTGATTTGATCAAACAATCTTTGAACAATTTCTATTCTTAGTTTGTTAAGAACAAAAGGAATGAGATAGACATAACATTCACTGAGTTGTTAAGCATGTTTAGAACTGCTGAAAATAACACGGTAAATGCATGAATTACGTCCATATTGATGATGTACACATGGAATGCAAATGGGAAAGGAAATTGGACAGGCTAGGTGAAGATTTGATCTCATTAGGTGCCAAACCAAAGTCCAATCCCAAAGGGCTTTTGAAGCCTGATAGTGGTATTGCTAAAGAAGATGATTGTCATTCTTGTAGAAATAACCGGATGATTGGAAGTTAAATTGTCGAGCTTATTTGAAAGATCTAAAGAAGAAGACTAGCAATGGTCAAGATTCAGGTATCGGGTTAGAATTGGAGCAAAAGTTGTTGCTCTAGTTGAGGGAACTCGATACCTAATTTTGCCCATATAGGCGAGATTGAGAACTTGATAAATTGTTATTACGTGCCTGCCTTTAGGGGATACATTAAATCAATTTCTTGTAAGTACAAGAAAGGTTTTCATTTTAATTAAATAAACAGTAGTTGTTTATTCTATTTTAATGATAAGGCTTATAATGTTGTACAATTAGTTAACAATTTATATGTTCTAAGATGACTCAAATCAAACATTACCTCTACTATTGTCGTTAAGCCATATTAATGAGAAACGCATTTCTGAGTTACATATAGATGGATACTTGGATAAGTTTGATTTTGAATCATACGGAAGATGTGAACTTTGTCTCATTGGAAAAATGACTAAAGTTTCTTTTACCTAATCATGTGAAAGGGCCACCGACCGACTAGAACTTATACATAATGATGTATGTGGTCGAATGCGTATGATGGAAAGGGGCGGCTTATACTACTTCATAACATTTATTGATGATTTCAGTAGATATGGATATGTGGTTCTTATGAAGAACAAATCCAATTCTTTTAAAATATTCAAAGAATATAAAGCCGAAGTAGAAAAGTAAACAAGAGAAAAGTATAATAGTTTTACAATCAGATCGTGGAGGAGAATACTTAAACCTCAATTTCAAGAGTTTCTTGAAGGAGTGTGATAGTGTATCATTACTTACTCCTTCTGGAACACCTCAATGGAATAGAGATTCTGAGAGGAGAAATCGTACCTTGTTGGATATAGTGCGATCGATGATGAGTCAAGCGGATCTTCCATTCAGTTTCTAGGGTTATGCTCTAGAAACGGCTGCATATACACTTAACCAAGTTTCGACTAAAGCGGTTCAAAATACTCCGTATGAGATATAGAGTGATAAATGTCAAAGCATGTCATTTATGAAAATTTGGGGACGTGAAGCGTTTGACGTTTAGCCTCTGACAAGCTTGGACCAAAATTAGATATATACTATTTTGTGGGATACCGAAGTGAGACTAGGGTATAGTTTTATAATCCTTCCGGGAACAAAGTGTTTGTTGTTCAGGCCGCTATATTTCTTGAGGGAGAACTACTTTCTAAGAAAATCAGTGGGAGGAAAATACATCTCGATGAAGATCGAGAACCACATGATAATATTGAACCAGAGTTGGAATAAGATCAGGATGTACATCAAAATGTTGAAAGTAATCATGTCCAAGAAACACAGGTTATTCGTAGATCTAGTAGGATTAACCATGAGCCCGGGAGAAATTATGAATTTCTTTTGACTCAAGATGGTGATGTGATGCTTACGGATAATGATAAGCCTCTCACCTACCAAGATGCTATGAACAGTTTAGACTCCAAGAGATGGCTAGAGGCCATGAAATCTGAGATTGAATCCATGTATCAAAATAAAGTACTGACTTTAGTTGATCCACTCGAAGGGGTTAAAACCTATAGGGTGTAAGTGGGTTTTCAAGAAGAAAACTGACATGGATGATAAAGTACAGACTTATAAGACGTGACTAGTGGCAAAAAGTTTTAAACAAATTCATGGTATAGACTATGATGAGACTTTTTCATCGGTTACTATGGTCAAGTCCATCAGGATTTTGTTAGCAATAGTTGCTTACTTTGACTATGAGATTTGGCGAATGGATGTCAAAACCGCTTTCTTATATGGGAGCCTTGAAGATGATGTATATATGATACAACCTGAGGGTTTTGTCGATCCAAAGTTTGCTAAGATAGTTTGTAAGTTGCTTCTATCTATTTATAGATTGAAGCAAGCCTCAAGGAGAATGGATATTCATTTTGATAAAACGGTCAAAGAGTTTGGCTTTATTAAAAATGAAGATGAACAATTTGTTTACAAGAAGGTTAATGGGAGCCATGTGATATTCCTAGTATTATATTAGATGACATATAACAAATAAGGAATTGCATACCTTCTCTATAGGCTGTTAAGACTTGGTTGAGAAATAGTTTCTCGGTGAAAGACTTAGGCGATGCTATCTATATATTAGGGATCAAGATCTATAGAGATAGATTAAAAAGATTAATCGACCTAGTCGGAGTACATACATTGATAAAATATTACATCATTTTAGGATGCAGGAGATAAAGAAAGGATATGTTTCGATGTCTCATGGGATAGTGATCTCAAAAGATAATTGCCCCCTAAATCATTAGATGATAAGGGTCGTTTGAGAAAGTTCTAGATGCGTCAATAATTGGATCTATAATGTGTACAATAAAATGTATTTATCCTGATATTTCATATGCTTTGAGCATGACGATCAGATACCAGTCTAATCCAGGTGAGGGTCACTTGATAATTTTCAAGAATATTCTTAAGAACTTAAAGAGGACTAAATATTTATTTTTGGTATATGGAGAAGATAGGGAACTGGTTGTAAAGGGTTACACTGATACTAATTTCTGAACCTAATTTTTGGACAAACAAGGATGATTACGAGTTTATGTCTGTTTTGTGTTTTGTCTAAATATAATCGATGTTAGCTTGAATAGTTCACAACAAGAACATTGATGATTCTATGGAAGCTGAATAGATTGATGTTTTTTTTGAAACAACCATGGAGACTGTTTAGGCATGTCCTTAGGAAATATTGCCTTATTAATGAGATTAATGATTAAGGAGATATAAATGTAAAGTGCATAGTAATGATAGCGTTGCAGACCCACTGACTAAGGCTTTGTCGCAGTAGAAGTATGATGGTCATACTAGTTCCATGAGTATTAGATATATGGGTGATTGGCTCTAGTGCAAGTGGGAGATTGTTAGTGTTTGTGCCCTAGAGACAACACTATGATGTTTTAGTTTAAGATATCAGGATTATTAATGTTTATGTTCTATCGATTATTCTCTTTAGAATTTATTAATTCTTAATTTACTGCTATATAAATGTTAGATTAATAAATGTCCTTGGAATATGATATGCAATTCTATATCTCTAAGTACGTGACTTAGAAATGAGATTATGAGAATAATATCAATATTCCTAAAGGTCCCTAGTCAAGTATTATTATTAAGGGACAATAATAATGCATTAAGACTGGTGTGTTTGTTGACCGATGATCACATCTCATTGATCATAGGTATAGTGATACTAAAGTCAAAAACATAGGCAAATGTATATGTACATGGTGCTGGACAGACCCAATGTGAGATTCTACATGTCTGTTGTGTCATAAGTAATTCTCACAGTGATAATGATGTAATGGTCCTTGGACCTGAAGTCATTATATTTCTATACGAGAATTAATATTTGATTCCATTAAAAGTTATCCTTGACCAAGTAATGATAAAAGTGGACATTGGGTATATTATGAATCGTATGAGAAATATGAATGATCTAGATGAGATTTAACCCTCCTATTTTAGGATTGATATTATTGGCCTCTTGTGTGAGCTAGACTATGAAATGCGTGGCCACGCTCAAATGTAGATTTGATATGATAGTCTACTCATTGATCAATGATTCTTGGATTAAACTATGATGAGGATGACACATTATATGCCTCTAGTTTAATCTATAATATATGGTTAAAGGGATTATATTACATTGTACATTATTCATAAAAGGTTTAATCGATCACCGATTCAATTATTATTACTTGGGTAACAATGATGTATTACTAGATGCGCTCATTGTTTACGATTTTAAATTAGATTTAAAATTCGTTGCCAACGTAATAATAACCTATATGGTCACACACTAAGAATGCTTGAAGGATTATTTAATTTAAATTGGATTTAAATTATATTAACGTAATTCGAAATATTTATAATATTAATTAAGTATGACTTAATTAATTAGATAAATATTGATATTCAAATTTACTAATATTAATTATGAAATTTATTTGTTAAATAATCAAGTGAGACTTAATTATAATACAAATAGGAATTTCGAATTAATAATAACTCCTAATTAGTTAAGAGTTATAATTCGTTTTTCTACTCTCTATATAATATCTCTTGTGTGGCTAATTTTGTAAGCAAGACTTTTACTAAAACCCTAGCCACCAAGAGGAAGATGGAGAGAGCAAGAAGAAACGAGTTTGTGCTAGTACACATCCAATCCTTGAGTTCAGGCATTCGTGTGGATACCGATAGAGCGTAGATCGCGAGAGCGGGATGCGTGGTGATTAAACAAGCTTTGGATCTCCATTAGTCAACCAATTGGTAAAGCTTCTTAAGGTAAACAATCTGATCTACGAATTAAATATATGTTTTTCGTATGGATCCTGCGGCGGGTTTTGAAAATTATGATTTTTTACGTTTTTAATTACTGTTACCGTTGCGTTTATGTGCTTGAAACCCTTCAAGATCACGTGCAAACCGACTATGGATGTCATGCATCGCATCCATCCTCCTCGCTAGACGCCTATACTGCGCTATGCTCATACCAACTCCAACATTTGCTCATGCGTCATCCTGCTCCTGTTGCGATGGACCAGCCTCTTCATCTAACTGAGATCTCCAAGCTGTTCTGCTCGTCTGAGCTGCCCCAGCAGCTGGCCTCCCACCAGGAAAATGGTCAAAATATTACCCAAGTCCTTTCAAATCAGGCTTGCCTCCATCCCACTCTTGCATCGTCAACAAAGTGGTGCTGTCAATCGGAGCACTCAGAATCTGAAGATGCTCGTATGCTGGCCAATGAACACCAACTGCCACACACAGCTTCGGCACAATGGACGCATAGGGTATTGAACCCGTCCCTCGTAAAAATCTCAAAATACTTTGGTGGATAACCATACCAAGGTCCACATAGTCACCCTGTAGAATACCCCACAACAACCGTGCACGCTCCACAGTAACATCATGCACGTGAAAAAATGGCATGATGTTAGCACACATAAAAAAATTCCATGCACGTACAAACCTGTTCATGCTCAAAGCAGGGAACGTGGAATAATCAGTTGTGCCCCTCTTAAACTTCCAGTGAGTCTCAAGCACACACAGTGTAACAACCCAAATCCGGGGTCAAGATTTGGTGTCACTAAACAATCTTTACATAATGTAAAATAATATACAATGACCCCTTAGTTCCAGATCGTTTACAGGTTATGGTATGAAATAAGAATTCAACCTTCTACAATTTACAACAACTAAAATACAAGTTTAAATACCTTTGTACTAACTCCCTTGTTTAATTTTTCTAACATCTTCATCCTCTCGCAGCAGAGATCTTTCTAACTTCTGTTGTCTATTCAAAGTTATTCACTTTTATCCTCATTTGTTTCTGAAAGAAATAAGAATTTACAAAACAAGAGTGAGCCAAAAATGCCCAGCTAGTATATAACTGAGTTCCAAGCATCAATATCAAAGGAAAATTTCCGGACAAATTCTTTAAATAATTTTAGATAATTTTATTTATTTGAGGGAGTTGAGCGAATAAACATTTGCTGTTACCAGCCCTTAATAATAAATCAAAAGTGACAAGCAATCCCCAGATCCATCTCCTGAATCAGGGTTTTGTCCGGTTTTGAAATCATAAAACTTTTCAAGATAGAATGCCGTTAATGGCGACCAAGAATAAATTAAACTTGATACTAGTTCACACTCATACCCTGCTGATCAGTCAGGATATAGTGTAGATCTATACCCACCTGTATAGATCCATTCGGATACCCAGGCACTTTCGCCCAAGGGTCCGGTCCATCCCCGGCCCATAGGGTCCAGCTCCTCATTGACCCTCACAATAACCATCCAGCCCATAGAGTATTTTGATGTCAAATTATTTTGATTTCAAAACATCCCAATTCAGGGTTCGCAAATAACCCGAAAGAATGAGTATTTGCTCAAGAGAGCAATCGATAATATAGGAACAATAATGAAAGGAACTTGCATAATTAAGAGTAATTGCAACAAAATATAAAATAGTTAACTATTCTGAACTTAGAATAGGAATGAAGTATTTGCAGTATGTTACGAGAAAAGTAAGGAATACTTGCCTCGTATGCTCGATAATTTCTTATTATAACTCTGGCTTAAAATTGCTGGCTACTGACTCTATCTAACACTTGACAGTGCCCCTTGCTACTCGACTCTATAAGCAAAAGTACTATCTTAATTGACAGAACCAAAGTCAATCGACGTAACTATACATCTTGACGTCTACCCGATCGTTTATAAATAATCATGACATTCTAAAACTGGAAACATATAGTACACATATCACATAACACGTAATCATGTTATTCGTATAACATGTAACCACATATTTCATGTAGCATATAAGTCAGATCGTCACAAGATATGTCCCAGTACGTTCAGAATTGGAATCAGATCAGTAACTGTGTTTATCGACCAGCTACAGACTCGAAATGACTCGCAAATCAAATGACTTGGTTATACAAAAGAAACTAGGTCTCGAAAGTATTTTATTGAAAGCAGAATATTTTTCTGAGTCTATACGCGTTCGTTTCGTATTAAACGGACGAACGGTCTAATTATTACGAATAAAGTAAGAATTAAATAGGAATAAATAAATTAATAATAATATTAATTGATTTTTAAATGCCAAAATATAATTTTTAAAATCTGAAAATAATTTTTAGGAATTATTTGAATTAATTATAAATAATTTATATTTTATTTAACTATTTATAAATAAAATCAATTATTAATTGATTTAATCAATTAATTAAATTCACAAATAATTAACTAAAATAGATTATAAATAATTATATCAAATTGGATTTTTGAAAATAATAAAATAAAATAATTTTTTGGAATTTAAGATAATAAAGAAAATAATTTTTAGAATTTAAAATAATAAGTAAATGATTTTTAAAATTAAAATAAATAATTTTTGAAAATAAGAAAAATAATTTTGAATTAAAAATAAAAGGAAATATCAGAAACAGTTTTTGGAAATCAGAAAAGGGGTAATTTGGATCAAACCCGGGTCGAAATCGGGTCGAAATTCGACCCAAGCGCATCATGAAGAACTCCCGGGTCGGGTTTGAAGCCGACGGAAAACTGGGATTAAACCCAGAATTCGGCGAGCTTTGCCGGACTCCGGCGAGCTCCTACAACCACCAAATCTCCCGGTTTTGCATCGTTTCTTTGGTTCAACAGGTCACAAACAGTTCCAGCAACTGAATCACACAAATAACAACCACAAACAACTCTGATTTCATGTTTTCCGGCCGAATCAAACATGTTTCTGATGAGCAAATCGGAAAAATCCGATTTCACCAAAACTCAAGCCAAAATCAACGAATTATATGGAGAATTAAAGCCTGCATCACGTACAAACTATCTATGGGCTTAATTCTAACCAAATATCAGTCAAATTCATAAACAATCGAATAGAAATTATTAAACATAACTCAAATTCGATTTCGCTTTCCCTGGGGTTATAATTAGCAATTATATATACCAATCAATTGCAAATTTAATACTAAAGCTTATTCAAGCATCATAATCAACAAACAATTCCAGAATCAAAAATCCCCAAATTCGAGCATAAACCCTAAATTACAAATTGAAAAATTACCTATCGTTTGATGATTCTAATGATGGATTATGAAAGAACAGATCAAGGGCTTCGTTTTGGTTACTAGAACATCAAAATCTGAAGTCGGCATCACCTTCAAATTCGAGTTTGATTCTCAAGAACATCAAGAACAACTTTTCAGAGAATTTCCTGATTTTTAAAATATTTTTTTTTTGATTTTTGTATAATTAAATAATTATTAAATAATCAATAAATGATATTTTTAGTTATATAAAATATAATACCAGTTGGATCGTATTGGATCGAAAACTAGGTTACTTAGCCGCTAAGTAACTGCAAAAGCGATCCAATTTGATACTTGTCTTAAATAATTATCAAAAACGGGCTTCTTATAAAACACTTTATGCAAAAATAATATAATAATATCCCGTGTTTCGATAGTACGGGTTTTATTGGTCTATAAAAATGATTATCGTATCGAAAATTTTGCGCCAGGACGCATACGAGTCAAACCTTACCCCGGATTAAAAAAGTCAAAACACGAAAAATGTTTAGAATTATCAGATTAGGTTAGGCTGGAGTTTTCGGAAGAGTTCCGGGTTGTAAAAACATAAAAAACGTTTGAGGTTGGATAGTTGGCTTTATAAAATTATTTTGTTTTTATTCAGAAAATAATTAATAAATTCATAAATCAATATAAAATCGTACAATACTCCAAAAATTATTAGAAAAATACCTTAATTATTTATATTAAATTCTGGACATAATAAAATTAACACATCTCGACTTTACCACATATAAACATTCACATAACAACACCAATTATCAAATAATTCACCAAAAATCATATAAATATCATAGAAATATCATTTATTGATAAAACAATTACACGCGATATCCCGGATACTACACACAGAGTGACAACTATCAAATCCAAATGAAACTCCTTCGGAGTCTTCTCGTTCCAAATATCCTAACCAGGCTTCCTCGCGGGCTGATCAATCACCCTCCTTATCGCTTCTGCACTGTACTCCACTGTCATCCCCCTAACCACAGTGAAACCATTGTTCTCCGCCTTCGCATTACCATAAAACTCAGGAACCACAATTATGGGCACAACAGCGGGTGCCTCGTAAAAAGCAACCCAGACCATCTCCAAGATCATCTCCAACAACTTACCATCTTTCCCTGATGGCAGAAAACCACGCTCCTTGGCTATAGGCTTTGAGAGAAGCCTCTTATACTCCGCTTCAGTCTCGGGAGTTGAAAACCTTGGCCTCACACCACTTGCACTCAAAGAATCAGTGGTGTTGCTGCTTACTTGAGTTCGCTGTCTTTTGGGTGCCATTTGTGGCGCCCTCCAAACCCGGGTCAGAAGTTTGGGGTCCACACACACACCTTAATTATAACCTGTTTATAACAATAATAAAGATAATAATAATATATGCAGTGACCCTACTTACCAACCACTACGGACCGCAACAGGTTAAAGTATGCACACAAGCCAGACACACTAATATATTACAAACCGTTCAAATCCCAACTATTTCAAACTCAAACTGAGTATTAAACATTATTACAAACTTTTACAAACTTAAATTATTCCAAAAGAAGCCTACTAGCTCCACTTTCTCAACCTGAACCCCTAGCTCTCGCGCTGGACTGGGGATCCTCTTTACCAACTGGTTCCTTTTTAACTGAAAAGAATATAAACAACATTGCACAAATGAGCTAACTAGCTCAGCAAGTCACAATGACAAAACTGAGAATAATGATCATCAGATGAATATGGTTATGATATCAAGTGAACAATGGATTATGATTTAGAATTGGATATTATACTTTTAATTTAAAAACCAAGGTTAGGCTGCTGATCAGTCACGCACTAACCCCGAGCAAGGCACACAACATTGCTCTAACTACTGGATCCAAGGCACACATTGGCCTAACTTGACCATTATATGGTCTGACCACGAATCTGGTCCACAATTTTATAAAAACAATCCAATTCTAACATAATAACAGAATATGCAATAATAAACAATAACCGAAATCATTAACAACAATAAATGTTTAACAATGAAAGGGTTTCAATCCTTGTAAGGATCAATAAGGCAATTTAAAAGCTTGGATGCTGGGTAATGAAAGAATTGGATAACAAAGGAATCAACATTTCAGGGTTTCAAAGATTTGGGCTTTCAAAGCATAGGATGCAATGATTGAGTATACAAGTAATTCAGTTCAGTGTTTGGGATTTTGTTTGCATGTATTTGTAGAGTAGTATCGTATGCTTGAGATTCGTGTTTGGGTACAGAACAATCAATGGTCTAGAAAGAATAAGGTTCATGGCTCAAGAACAATAACTGGAATCAGGGTTTGGGTTTCTGTGCTTCAAAGTACTTGCAATATCACAGGATTATCAAGTACTACAATATCTCGAGAAAGTTTAGAACACTTGCCTGATATTAGCTTACTACACTGCACTCGTTTCCAATCACAACCGTCTTACTCTTTAACTATCTGTTTCCCTTTCTTACGTCTTGCCTCTTCTGCTCACATATCATAAGCATCTATCAATAATTTACTCATGGAATTCTATTCAACACATACTTCTATCTACCCTTCGTTTTACCCAAATCCGATTAACGGATTGAAAGTTATGCAATAATCAAGTAAACACCGAATATATAGACCGATAGTCAATTAACAAGTCACATATAACACATAATACATCACGTAATCAATGATATATTATTTATAAAGAAGTCTCGGGTCATAAATAGGCTTTCTGGTATTTAAAATGATTTTTAAAACATTTTTCGAAATTAAAACGGGTCGTTGGATCAATTTCGGGTTAATAAACAGGGTTCGGTTGGCCAATTCTGGCTCCGAAATAATTTAGAATAATTATCGAGCCTTGGAAATAATTTAGAATAATATTTTAAAGCTCGAAACTATTTTTCAGAATTTTTAAATCATTTTTAAATAATTAAATCTAATTAAATAATTAATTAAAATCAATTAATAATTAATTAAATCAATTAATCAATTAATTTTCGAATTAATTGACCAATTAATCAATTATAAATTAACTGAAATTAATTAACTAATTAATTTAGATTTATTTATGAATTAAAAATAATTTTCAGAATTAAAATAATAATTTTTAGAATTTTCAGAAATTAAAAACGAATTTTTTTAATAAAAATAAATAGGAAATATGATTTTTAAACATTTTATAAACAGGAATCCTAAATTTGCAAAGTCTGGAAACTTCAGGGACCTAACTGTATCGTCCCCAAAAGTCCAGGGACCAAACTGCAATTTTTACACCCCGTCGCCGGAAAACAGTCGGGTTCGCCGGAGAACACGATTCCGACCTCCTCACCTTACCACAAGCTCCAGATCACATCTACACAACACCAGGAACACAACCATGCAATCAAAACAACCTAACAATCCCTGAGTTGGCCGGAATTTGGCCGTGAAATTTCCCAGTTTTCGGCGAACATCGGAAAACTTCAAAACACAACTCCCTTCTCTACAGACCTCGTTGGTTCATGAAACTTATACGACTAGATTGTAAATTTCACAGAGAACACAACCCACTATAACACAACATCAATCTATCACAGAATAAGAAACCCCCAAATTTCAATTAAGAACATTCATACGGGTTATAAACCCTAATTTTGAAATTCGAAAATTAAACCCACTTTTGAGCATGTTATTGAACTCCAAATCAGACGTATGACATATGAAAATCATCAGGAAAACAAGCTCTACAACATGCAATCATCAAATCATACAAACAATCATCCGAACAAAAATTCATATTTTTAATAAAATAAATTCGAAAATAAATAAATTTTTAGAAAAATAACCTTGATTTCTGCAGTGAAACAAAGCTCAGAATCTGATAGAACACTTCAAATCCTTCGTTTTGGTTACTCAAGCTTTGAAAACAGAGATCGGTAATGCCTTCGTTTTGCTGTTTGATTCTTAGAACAGTTTATGTAATTAGGGCTTTTCTCTGAAAATTATATAATTATCTGTCTGCAAATGATTTTGATACGAAATAAAATACGGTAAAAGGCTATTTATATTTACGAAAAATTAGTATCCCGTTGGATCATTCCGGATATAAAACGGTACGTTTATTTGTAAAAACTGATCCAAACGGTATCGGTTTTCGGGATAATTATCCAAATCAGTACAATTTGTACTGCAGTCTTGGTCTCAGCGCCTGGTTACACGTATTACGAAGTGATAATTGGGATAGTTTAATAAAAAGCTCCCATTTATCGAAAATACGGGTTTTATTGATTTACCGAAACGAATATTGTATCGAAAATGTTGCGCCGAGACCCGCGCAGGACAAACCGTACGCCGAATCGAAAAAGTCGAAACATGGAATATGCTCGGAATATTACAATTAGGTTAGGAAGGAGTTCTCGAAAGAGTTTTGGGTTTCAAAAATGTAATAACGGGTGACGTCGGTTGGTTCCCGTTTTTATAAAATAGATTTTGATTATCCGGAAAAAGATTTTAGAAATTTCATATGATTCTTATAAATCCATAAACCAACATAAAAATAATTAGGAAGATATGACAATTATCTATATTTTATTTTGGACATATAAAAATTAAAATACTCAATTAATATTATTTTTGAATATTCAAGTACAGATAACACTTGACAATTAGCTCATAGAATAGATACTGAACACACATAATAATTATATAATAGCAAAAATAATTACACGATATATCCCAGATATTACATCCTTCCCCCCTTAAAAGGATTCTGTCCTCAGAATCTCTAAGAAAACAAATGAGGATACTCTTCTCTCATATCACTTTCTAACTCCCAGGTTGACTCTTCAACCTTTGGGTTTCTCCACAATACTCTTACTAACTTTACCACTTTATTTCTCAATACTTTCTCTCTTTCCTCTAGAATCTCTATCGGACTTTCTACATATGATAAATCTGCTTGAAGTTCTATTGGCTCATATTCTATTACATGCCTGGAGTCTGGATTATATTTCTTAAGCATTGATATGTGAAAAACATTGTGAATGTGCTCCATGTGCGGAGGTAACGCCAACTCGTAAGCTACCTTGCCAATACGCTTTAGGATTTCAAAAGGTCCGACATATCTTGGGTTTAGCTTCCCTTTCTTCCGAAACCTCGTTAGTCCTTTCCACGGTGATACTTTCAATAATACCAAGCTTCCTTCTTCAAATTCCATGTCTTTTCTTGACTGGTCTGCATATTTCCTTTGACGATCTTGTGCGGCTATTAATCTTTTCTGGATAATTTCAACAACTTCCTTTGTCTGCTGCACCAATTCAGGTCCGAGTATCTTGCGTTCTCCTACTTCGTCCCAATATATTGGAGATCTACACTTGCGTCCATAAAGGGCTTCATAAGGTGGCATCCCAATGCTGGCGTGATAACTGTTGTTATAAGCAAACTCTACCAGGGGTAAATGCTCGTCCCAACTTCCTTTGAAATCAATAGCACAAGCACGTAGCATGTCCTCGATTGTCTGGATCGTTCTTTCACTTTGGCCATCCGTTTGGGGGTGATAGGCCGTACTCATATTCAATCTTATTCCCAAACATTCTTGAAAACTCTTCCAAAATCTTGAATTAAATCTTGGATCTCGATCAGATACAATAGACACTGGGACTCCATGACGAACTACAATTTCTTTCAAGTACATATGAACTAACTTGTCGAGCAAAAATCTTTCATTTATAGGCAGAAAATGAGCTGACTTGGTAAGTCTATCTACTATAACCCAAATGATATCATAATTAGTCCTTGTCCTTGGTAATCCAACTATGAAATCCATGGTAATATGTTCCCACTTCCATTCTGGAATCTCCAATGGCTGTAGCAATCCGCTTGGTCTCTGATGCTCTGCTTTAACTCTCTGACAGGTATAGCATTTGTTAATCCATTCCGCAATTTCCCTCTTCATATCTGGCCACCAATAATTCTTCTTTAAATCTCTGTACATTTTGGTACTCCCTGGATGGATGGAATATCTTGAACTATGTGCCTCTTGTAAAATTTCATTTTTCAGCTTCGTTACTGGTGGAATCCAAATTCGTGAAGAAAACCTAAGAATAACTTGATCATCTTGTTGCGTGCATAATTCCTCACCTACCAAACTATTTATATCTTGATCCATTACCTCTTTCTGGCATTTCTTTATTTTCTCCAATAACTCCGGTTGGAAAATCATATCGTACACTTTTGCTTCCTCAGGCTTGCAAATTCTAATCTCCAATTCCAATTTTTGAAATTCTTTATATATCTCTTCAGGTACGGATAACACATTTAACCTTTCCTTCCGACTTAACGCATCTGCTACAACGTTCGTCTTACCGGGATGATAATTAATCGAGCAATCATAATCCTTAATCAATTCTAACCATCTCCTTTATCTCATATTAAGTTCCTTCTGGGTAAATATATATTTCAAACTTTTGTGATCCGTGAAAATCTCACATTTTTCTCCATACAAATAATGTCTCCAAATCTTCAAAGCGAAAACTATAGCTCCTAACTCCAAATCATGAGTAGGGTACTTCTGTTCGTGTGGTTTCAATTGCCTTGACGCATACGCAATCACCTTGTCGTGCTGCATAAGAACACATCCTAATCCTTTGTAAGAAGCATCGCTATAAATTACGAAATTCCCTTGATCGTCTGGAAGTGACAAAACAGGTGCTGTGATTAATCTCCGCTTCAATTCCTGAAAACTTCCTTCGCACTTGTCATTCCATATAAACTTTTCATTCTTTCGTGTAAGCTTTGTCAATGGTGTTGCAATTCTTGAGAAATTCTGAACGAATCGTCGATAATATCCTGCCAATCCCAAGAAACTTCTTACCTCAGTGGGTGTTCTCGGTCTTTCCCAATTCGTAATTGCCTCGATCTTTGCCGGGTCCACTTTGATCCCTTCGTTACTGACTATGTGTCCTAAGAACTGAACTTCCTGTAGCCAAAACTCACACTTTGACAATTTAACATATAACTTCTTTTTCCTTAAAATCTCCAAAGTTGTCCTTAAATGTTCTGTATGATCCTCCTCCGTCTTTGAATAGATCAAAATATCGTCTATAAATACTATAACGAACTTGTCCAAATATTCCTTGAAAATTCTGTTCATCAGGTCCATAAACGCTGCTGAGGCGTTGGTCAATCCAAAAGACATCACTAAAAACTCGTAATGTCCATACCTTGTTCTGAAAGCTGTCTTTGGTATATCTTCTGGTTTGATTTTCAGTTGATGATATCCCGATCTTAAATCGATTTTGGAGAAATACTTGGCTCCCTTCAATTGGTCAAACAAATCATCAATTCTGGGTAACGGATACTTATTCTTGATTGTCAACTTGTTGAACTCCCTATAGTCGATGCACAGTCTCATGCTTCCATCCTTCTTCTTGACAAATAATACCGGTGCACCCCACGGGGATACGCTGGGTCTGATTACTCCTTTCTCTAACAACTCTTGTAATTGCTTCACTAACTCTTTCATCTCAACTGGCGCCATTCTATACGGGGCCTTGGATACTGGTTCGGTTCCAGGTGCTAAGTCGATTGCAAATTCAATTTCTCTATCTGGAGGAAGTCCTGGTAACTCGTCGGGAAACACGTCTGGAAATTCCTTCACAACTGGAATATCTTCAAGTTTTGCTGGCTCCTGACTTCTGTCGATCACATATGCTACGAAATGCTCACATCCTTGTCGTAGTAACTTCTTGGCTTGAATCATCGTTAAGAACTTCTTTACCTGCTTATGTCCCTTGAATGTTACTATTCTTTCGTCTGGCGTTTTCACCATTACTTTCTTATTTCGACAATCCATCTGAGCATCATGCTTAGATAACCAATCCATCCCTAATATAACGTCAAATTCTCCTAACTTAAACGGTATCAAATCTACACAAAATTTACTACCAGAAATCTCAATCTCACAATTCCCACAAACTTGGTTAACAGTTACACGTTCTTGATTTGCTAATTCCACCGTCATTATTTCATTTAAACACTCAACTGGACAATTTAACTTACTAACAAAATGTTGTGAAACAAACGATCGAGTTGCTCCCGAATCTATTAACACTTTGGCACATAAAGAATTCACATTAAGCGTACCTGCCACGACATCCGTATCCTGGATCGCATCCTTCACCGATATGTCAAAAACTCTAGCCCTCGGAGTCTCATTCACTGTTGGGGTAGATCCCATAATCCTTAATGCATTACTGACCGGGGCTGGTGTCTTGCAATCCCTGGCCATATGTCCTGGCTTCCCACATTTAAAGCATGTAAATCCAATGGCTGGAACCTTCACTGCTGGATTCCGGATAGGCTGATCCTTATTCGCTGGCTCTCTTGCTGGCTGATTTCGGCACTCCCTCGAGTAGTGCCCTTTCTGGTTGCATTTAAAACATACCACATTCAACTTGTTACAAACTCCTCCATGCTTCTTTCCACATACTTGACAATCTGGAAAAGTTAATCTCAACTGATTCGACTGATTCACATTAGCTGGACGATTGCCCTGGCCTCCGTCTCCTGCATTTTGTCTCCTGAAATTAAAATTTCTCCCTGGCTGAAACTTGCTCTTCTTAAAATTTGGAAACTTCCCTGTTTGTGACTGACCTTCACTTCCCTCAACTTTCCTTTTCTTGCTTTCCTTTTCTTTCTGGAACATCTCACTCTCTGTCTCTGCGATCATAGCTTTCCGTACAACCCCGGCATAGGTATCCAATTCAAAAATAGCTACCTTCCCTCTGATCCATGGCTTCAAGCCTTGCTGGAATCTCTTAGCTTTCTTTCTATCAGTATCAACATACGACGGCACATACCTTGACAATTCCTCAAACTTCCCTTCATAATCTGTTACCGACATGTTCCCTTGCTTTAATTCTAAAAACTTCAGCTCCATTTGATCTTGAACAAACTGAGGAAAATACTTTTCTAAAAATAATTCCTTAAACCTTTCCCAAGTAATAACATCTGTGCTTTCCAATGTCTTCACCATCTCCCACCAATAGGTGGCCTCATTCTTCAGATAGTAACTTGCAAATTCAACCTTCTTCTCCTCTTTCACTTTTACCAAGGAAAATGCCTTCTCTATTTCCTTTAACCACACATTTGCTTCAATTGGCTCTAAGGAACCCTTGAATTCTGTTGGGTTTACTGCCTGAAAAGTTTTGAAAGTTACCTGGGGATTGGTCTGTCTCTGCTGTTGTTGTGCCAGGTGAACTGTTTGTTGGGCCAAGATTTGAAGAATCTGGGCTATTGCTGGGTCCATGGGTCCTGGGTTCACACTGGTTTGTATCATCTTGGTTATTATTGTTGGTTTCTTCATTCTGGGTGTTGGTGCGGGTATTTCTTCTGGGAGGCATTTTCTGTAAAGAATCAATCAATTTATTTAGCTTTTGAATCAAATCTTTGTATAAAAGAAAAGTTTTGTAAAATAGAAATATCTCTTTTTGAAAACAGTTGTAACTAAGTAAATTGCATGCTTCTTTACAGAATATAAACAGTTATGGAAAATAGGTTACATGGTATCACAGGGTTTACTGGTGCAATAAATAAGATAAAGTAAAACAGGTGCGATAAAGTAAATGACAGTGTTGGAAAAGAAAAGGTACTGATATATAGATCAAAAGTTTTAGGTAGTACAAGCGTAAAGACGCTTCGAAAGTAAAATCAAAAAGGGTACAACAACCTACTCACTAGTCAGCATCGCTAGTCTATAAATACAACTCAAAAGTCTACTGATACACACTACACACTACTGTCCATACTACATAACCATAACAACACTGCTCAGCATCTCCATCTCAGAATCTCTAACTCATGGCAAATCTGGACCTCCTATCTCCTCAAGCTCCTCTAGCACCCACTTAGCCCATTCCACTAGTAAATCAGGGGTGATGTCCTCATGTGTAGCCTCAGCAATCCTCACAGCAGCTGTTCTACGAAACGCCTGGAGCCTCTCCCTAAGTCGCCTCTCACCACTCCCCATCTCTCTAGTACGCATGATATGCAATAACTCCTGGATCTGACCCTGTAGGAATCGCTGCTCCATAAGGCAAGCCTCAAACTGATGATATGGGACAGGATAGGAAGAGAACTGGAAAGGTACTCCTATGACTGAATGACTAGTAAAGCCTGAATCAGCAGGTGGGGGTCCTCTGACAGGTGGCCTCATGCCTGGAGGTGGAATAGCCTGCAATGGTACGGGCTGCAACACCGGTGGAGGTAGAATAACCAATGCTGGTGGAATCACAGGACGTAGATCCGATGCTGGTGCTCCAACTGAAGGCTCTGAGTGATCAGCTGATACGGGAATAAAAGAGTCGGCCATCTCTGCTATCTGAAATCATATCGTAATATAAGAATCTCGTACCACGACGCAAACTATACTAATACCGGTTATACCATAACACCCAACCTCTCGACTTTCTATCATCCTATACCTTACTTCTAATCCTATCCCTCTACCCATTCCCGTCAACCTAGGCTTGTGTCAGTGACTTATAACCTGTAGCTCTGATACCAAACCTGTGGCGCCCTCCAAACCCGGGTCAGAAGTTTGGGGTCCACACACACACCTTAATTATAACCTGTTTATAACAATAATAAAGATAATAATAATATATGCAGTGACCCTACTTACCAACCACCACGGACCGCAATAGGTTAAAGTATGCACACAAGCCAAACACACTAATATATTACAAACCGTTCAAATCCCAACTATTTCAAACTCAAACTGAGTATTAAACATTATTACAAACTTTTACAAACTTAAATTATTCCAAAAGAAGCCTACTAGCTCCACTTTCTCAACCTGAACCCCTAGCTCTCGCGCTGGACTGGGGATCCTCTTTACCAACTGGTTCCTTTTTAACTGGAAAGAATATAAACAACATTGCACAAATGAGCTAACTAGCGCAGCAAGTCACAATGACAAAACTGAGAATAATGATCATCAGATGAATATGGTTATGATATCAAGTGAACAATGGATTATGATTTAGAATTGGATATTATACTTTTAATTTAAAAACTAAGGTTAGGCTGCTGATCAGTCACGCACTAACCCCGAGCAAGGCACACAACATTGCTCTAACTACTGGATCCAAGGCACACATTGGCCTAACTTGACCATTATATGGTCTGACCACGAATCTGGTCCACAATTTTATAAAAACAATCAAAATTCTAACGTAATAACAGAATATGCAATAATAAACAATAACCGAAATCATTAACAACAATAAATATTTAACAATGAAAGGGTTTCAATCCTTGTAAGGATCAATAAGGCAATTTAAAAGCTTGGATGCTGGGTAATGAAAGAATTGGATAACAAAGGAATCAACATTTCAGGGTTTCAAAGATTTGGGCTTTCAAAGCATAGGATGCAATGATTGAGTATACAAGTAATTCAGTTCAGTGTTTGGGATTTTTTTGCATATATTTGTAGAGTAGTATCGTATGCTTGAGATTCGTGTTTGGGTACAGAACAATCAATGGTCTAGAAAGAATAAGGTTCATGGCTCAAGAACAATAACTGGAATCAGGGTTTGGGTTTCTGTGCTTCAAAGCACTTGCAATATCACAGGATTATCAAGTACTACAATATCTCGAGAAAGTTTAGAACACTTTCCTGATATTAGCTTACTACACTGCACTCGTTTCCAATCACAACCGTCTTACTCTTCAACTATCCGTTTCCCTTTCTTACGTCTTGCCTCTTCTGCTCACATATCATAAGCATCTATCAATAATTTACTCATGGAATTCTATTCAACACATACTTCTATCTACTCTTCGTTTTACCCAAATCCGATTAACGGATTGAAAGTTATGCAATAATCACGTAAACACCGAATATATAGACCGATAGTCAATTAACAAGTCACATATAGCACATAATACATCACGTAATCAATGATATATTATTTATAAAGGTGTCTCGGGTCATAATGTTAGGTCACACACACACTGTAGAGGGGGTGAATACAGTGTATAGTACACTCAAATCGAACTTTAAGAACTTAAGTAACAGAAAACAAACTTTATTGAAACAATAAACTCTGTTACAGTATGGAACTGTTACCTCTCAGTGATGAACAAATATCACGAGAGCTGCTAGGGTTATATAGAATAATAACTTCGATAATGATAACACTTATAGTTTAAACCCTATGCCTGTGTTTATATACTACACAGTTACAAGATAATCACTAATTGATATGGAATATAATTCTGCTTCCTAAAATATATCAATCAGATATCTTTTCTTCCAAGTATTCCATTCTTCACGGAATTCCTTCTTCATGCATATCTCTTCTTATGTTTATCTCGATCTTCTTTCCTTTAATTAACTACTGTCCTTATCTGATTGTCCTTCAGCACTTAAGTTCTGATATCTATCTTCTGATGATTATCTCCTGATAATATAAGTACTGATATCCTTAAGTCCTGACTTCCAGTATAAGTACTGATCAACAGTTAAGTACTGATTTATCCTGTTCACGTAAGATCTGAAAGCTAAACATAAAACATATTAGCCATGATATTATCAAATATATCTAACAATCTCCCCCAACTTGTAAATTAACAAAATATACAAGTTTAACAGATATTTGATGATGTCAAAAACATTAAGTACAAATGCATGAGAAATAGACTAGATAACTACAACTTACAATCCTTAAAGTTTTTACCAATTTCAACTTCTGATAACAACTTCAATCTGTATAAATATCATAATTTAAGCAGTTGTAGATCTTCGACTTGGCTTCTTCATTTTCTGATCTCTCTGATGTCTGGAGTTGTTCTGAGATAGTTCTTCAACAAACATTTCTCAGCATATCTTAGTTCATCAATCATTCTCCTTTTAACACCTTTAAGCTCTGCAGTATCTTCACCAGTTTGAAAGATTACAGCTCTGAGATCATTAATCTTTGCTTTTCTTAACTCCTGATCTAGTCTTATGACATAAGCTTTGTCAGATTCAAGATTGAATTCAAGTCCCTTAATACCAAGATACGTTCTGATCTGTGCAGTATTAGGCTTCATATCAACAATATCACCATTGTGATCTCTGTACTTTGGAACATATATGATGTCAGACTTAACAGAATAAAGCCTTTTCTGTCTCTGAATCTGTTCTTTTAAGTAGTTTGCAGCAGTCTCTGTTATTCTGTCATCCACTTGAAGTAAGAAAAGTACATGCTCCAATTCTTCAAAATACTTCAAAGGAATGGCATTTTGTCTTATATGATAAACCCTACCATCTGTCATGAAATACAACATGATGTATTCTTTCAAGTAGGTATGGTAAACCATCTGTACAGATTCCAGTTGATTCAATCTCTCAGGAGTTGCTCCAATACCTGGTTCACTCAAGGAAGTTGGATCATTGGTAGTGTTGTGTACTCTTCTTTCATCAGCACTTCCCAATCCAATTTTATCTCTAGCTTCCTTTCCAGTAACTACGCTTGCTTCAAAACCACTTACAGTAGTCTTCAAAGATTGAGTCTGTTTTGCTTTAGTGAATCCTGGTAGGAGTGTTTTAGTTCTATTTTCTGATATCAAGTTAACTTGAGCACTGTCAGAGGTTACTTGCTTCTTCTGAATATCAGAACTTACAATTTCTTGACTCTGAACAACTTGAGCCATGTCAGAGGTTGTTTTAAGAACTTTTCTTGTAGTCAGAGCAAGATCATCTTATCCATCAGTAATTTCTTCTTCCTCAGGAGGTACATAAGGCTTGATAGGTTCACCAACCTTTTCTTTACCCTTGGATCTTGGATCTATCTGTGGTTGTGATCTAGCCAAAGTTGCTTCAGTATGTATCCTTTCTTTGATCACAATGCCTTTAGGTTTTGGAAGTAACTTTTTACCAGAAGCTTCAGATTTAGATGTGATTTTCTCTGATTTAAGTCTGGCTTCTTCTTCCTTTAAACTTTCCAAGTCCATCCCTGGATTTTCTTGAAGAAATAACTGTCTTGACATTTCCTCATCAAGATCTAGAAGTTCATCAGAACTTATCCTTTTACCAGCAGCAGAACTTATTCTTTTCCCAGTATCAGAACTTGTTCTGTGACTAGCTTGTCTTGATGTAAACCTTCTACCTTGACTATGACCACTACCCATTCCAGAGGTTCCTTGGTCATCTTTTCCATCATCCTTTCCTTGCAGTGTCTTGTTGGTTTTGCATTTGGACTTAATTACCTTCTCCCCCTTTTTGGCATCAGCAGGTAATAAAAGAGAGATAAGTAGTTCCACTGAGGTCTGGATTTCAGTAAGTTGCGATTGCTGAGAAGCTTGATTTGTCAGAATTTGATCAATCTGAGCTTGTTGTTTCTCTTAAGTTTTCTCAATATAAGCAACCCTGTCAATGGTAGGTTGGAAGAACTTTTTCTTATCAATTTTCCAAACTTGTTCCTGTTTGATAAAGTTCTCCTGAATCTTGTGTAGCTCTGCATGAGTATTGGAATGAAGACCTTGTAGATGTTTAGTACTCAATGCAATGACTCTAAGCTGGGTTTTAAAATCATCAGAATTTAACATTTCATCAGCTTTAGTCAAGTGCTCAGCAAGATGTAAAGCATTTGGAACACATGAAACTGAGTTCCATTCCTTAGTCCACTCCTGACCTGCAGGAGTTTCACTCCAAGGTACTGGTGCATCCCTGATAACAAACTCCTTTACCAGTTCAGACTTAGGAAGAGTCGGTGGAGGAGTATGTCCTGAAGGACCTGCTTCATCAGCATCTACAGTTGTAGCAGCTTCACCAGTATCTCCAACATTTGCAGCATCAGAACTTAAAGAATCACTGTCTTCTGATAAGACAACAGTGTGAGTAGCAATGGAGGCTTCAGCATCCTCTAATTGCTGATCTGATACTAAGTTCTGATCAACATCCATATCCCGATGCTCACCTAAAATCTGATCATCAGCATCTTGATGCAGAGAAGGTGTTGTTGATAACTCTGGAGTTTGAACAGCATCAAGAACAGGTGTTGTAGAAGTATTATTTGCTGTTGGAGCTTCTAAGAAAAGTATTTCAGGCACAACCAGGTGCTGAATATCAATTTCAGCACTTGTGCCTGGATCAATAAGAGACACAGATGGTGAGTTAGCCTTGTCAGATACAGCTTCCTGAGATGGAGTTGATGGAGAAGAAGTGACTGGAGCAAATTCCTTGTCTTGTGAGAACAGAGATTCCTGATCCCCTTCCTTAGCTGCTTCCTCCTCATCATCTGAAACTGGCCTTTGTGCCCTCTGTTTCTTGTACTTCCTTGTTGATTTGGATTCCTTGGGAGTTTCAGGAACTATCATGCGTCTAAGCCTCTTGAGAAGCCTAGAACCCCCAATTGCAGAATCCTTCTGAGAAGTTGCGTTCTCAGCTTCAACCACAACAGGTTCTGAAGAAGGAATCTGTTCCTCAGAATCTGATTCATCTCTCAAAGTAAATCTCCTCCTCTTTTGAGGTGTTTGAGGAACAGTCTTTGTTCTCTTTGGCTTAGAGGATGTAGGCTTCACAGTAGGTGCTGAAGAAGAAGGTTGAGCAGTCTGTGAAGTGGAGAGATAGGATTTGAGATAAGTTCTGAGGGTAGGTTGAGTAGAATGAGAGGTAGGTACTGAGGTTGATGGATTTTGGTTATGGTGAGTTGGTTGAACATTTGAGTAAACAGATTTGTAAGTATTAGGATCAGCATTTACCAGAATCTGTTTCACAGACTGAGGAATCTGTAATTGTCTCACCATTGATTTCCTTGTGTCAACATTTATCAGGTCGTTAAAGTACCTTTTTGCAACCTTAAAAGGTGGGGTTTGAGTGCTGACTAACTGGGGTTCAGCAGTACAATACGTATAAATAAGTTGACAGAATCTAGCAAAATAAACAACATCTCGATCCTCTGTCATCCTATCCCCAATAAAACCAATTATTCCAGTTGCAAAATCAAAATGAGTTTGATGGATAATAGCATACCCTATGTGCTGACTCAGAATTGGGATAGCATCAAAATTTGAACATTTGTTCCCAAAAGCTTTGGTGATGCAATCAAAGAAGAAACTCCATTCTCTTCTGATATTAGCCCGTTTCAACTGTCCAAGTTTCGTCAGACTCTTTTCATATCCCAATTCAGCCATTAACTCCCGAAGGGCTGAGTCCTCTGGAACTGAGAAAGTACAATCCTCGGGAAGATATAAAGCCCTGCGTACTGTACCAGGAGTGACTACAAAAGATGAATCACCCACTTGGAAGATAATACTGGGAGTTCCACGGTTACCACCATCATCAAAAATGCCAGTCCTCCAGAACCTCAGAACTTGTTGACTTGAAAATAATTCAGGCTGAGTTAAGGCGTACCCAACCTCACTATGTGCAAGATGATCTTGCACAAAGTGCAATTCAGATGGAGCTTCAGCATGATCAAGAATTGCAGCATAGTTGTTTGGAACAAACTTTGCTCCATCAATGATTAAATCCTTTGGTGCCATGAAAAAATTGAGAATTAAGAATGCCTGATAGTA